>NC_133617.1:584808169-584880669 GCF_048593235.1 Sminthopsis crassicaudata
TTTCCTTTCCTTTCCTTTCATTTCCTTTCCTTTCTTTTTTCCTCCTCCATCCCTTACTTTCCTCTCTCCTTTTCCTCTCCTTCATATCCTTCTTATAGCTATATTTATGGCTAGTTATATTTTTGAGAAAATGAGACAACTAAGCTTAGCGACACATGTCCCTATCGTCCCTGTTGCTGGGGAGACCAAGGCTGGTGGATTGCTTGAGTTTAGGAGTTGTGAGCTAATTTTGGGTTAATGCATATTTGGTATCTGGCATTAAGAATGGGGGATAAACTAGCCCAGGTGGGAAAAATAGAATAGGCCACAGCTTTCATGCCAATGGGCAGTGGAAGGATCAAATGTGAATTGTCAATCTGGTAGAGATAGGGATCCAGTTTCAAAAATAAATAGATAAATGGATAAATAAACAGAGGGATGAATCAATGAAATGAATTCATAAAGAGAAAGAAAAAAGTGGTATAAATTCAAAATGATGTAAGTCAAATCTAATTTTCTCATAGAATCAATGGTATGATTTGTTGTTCAGTTGTGACCCCATTTAAGGCTTTCTTGGCAAGGATACTAGAATAGCTTGCCATTTCCTTCTCCAATTCAGTTTAGTGATGGGGAAACTAAGGCAAACAGGGTTAAATTATTTGCCAAGGAACACACAGCTGGTAAGTGTCTGAGGCTAGATTTGAACCCAGGAAGGAGAGTTTTCCTGACTACAAGTCCATTGCTGTATCTACTGCACTGCCTAGTTGTCCTTAATGATATTTTAGAAAGTTACATGTCTCACAGCTTTTAAAACTTGGAGTTGCCAACTCATATAGAGTCTTGTGACTGAATGTGGGGGTTGTGGGAAATTGTGATTTGTTATCAATAAATATTTGATTTGTAAACCTGTTTTATATGCCTATATACTAGAATCACATAAAATAATTCTTTGACAAAAAAAACATAAGTGGAAAAAAGTTTAAGAGCCCTGGCATATCTCACCAAGAACCTGATGACCAATTTTTGTATTTGCTGCCAGAAGCATAATATTGATTTCCTAACTCATTATATTTGTAAGATATAAAATATTCACAAGCACATTTGAATAAACTAAATAAGCTAATAGCAACTAATGACATAAAATTATACTTAATTTGATAAGATTAATTTCCTGTGCAAAATTTTTATGATGCTTCTTCATCATTTCAGCCTTCTTTTGAATATAATAACTGAGATGGTAAAAAAAAATCACCTTCCTCAGAGTTATAGAACTCAAGTGAATTTCTTTGAGCAATATTTTCAAAGGAGACAGCTTTGGGGGAGACATATCACTAGCATTTTTTGAGAAACCAATGTAGATCTATTGATCTCTTTTGTTCTCTATAATTGCATAATCAAGTTAGAAAAAATTGTTGGCTATGATTTATTTTTTGATTTCTTGAATTTCTGTCTCATTATTTGTAGCCGCGGTTCCCCCTCACACTCATGTTATACAAGGTAGGCCTACGTTTAACATATATGAGCCAACCTTATCTTTGGTGAATTCTTTATTCTTTTTATTTCTCATGAGTTCTTCGACAATGTAAAACATTGAAATGAGTGTGCCCAGATTAAAAAACAGAGCTGAAGTTGTAAAATCAAATCTTTCATATATAAAAATATACACATATACACAGATCAACAAAATGAAATCTTCATATTTATATGGAGCATGTATTATATTATTTGATTTTCTATAATATTCATACATATATACATATATGGGAAAATGATTGCTTTTGTGGATTCAGGATCAAATTCATCTGTGTCTTTGAATCTAGCTTCACTGACATCAAATTGGACACACATACACATATATATATAACTATGCCTATCTATATCTCTTTAATTAGATTGTAAACACTTTGAGGGCAGGAACTGTATTTTGCCTCTTTTTGTATTTTCAGTGCTTAGCACAGTGTCTGGAACATAGTAGAAACT
Organism: Sminthopsis crassicaudata; assembly: GCF_048593235.1. Classification (NCBI taxonomy): domain Eukaryota; kingdom Metazoa; phylum Chordata; class Mammalia; order Dasyuromorphia; family Dasyuridae; genus Sminthopsis; species Sminthopsis crassicaudata. The sequence continues at coordinate 584,810,129 of NC_133617.1, forward strand.
TAATGTTTCTTGACTGACATCTAAATACAGCAAATTAAGTCATTACTATATTGAAAATTTCTAATTGTATCAGCAGCTTATTTTTAAAGGATGCTTCCATGATGGAAAATGCCATCTGCATCCAGAAAAATAACTATGGAGCGTGAATGTGGATGAAAACATAGTATTTTTGCTTTTGTTTGTTTGCTTGCTTTTTTTCTCCTGGTTTTTCCCCTTTTGTTCTGATTTTTCTTGCACAACAGGTCCAATATGGAAATATATTTAAAAATATTGTACATGTAAAACCTCTATCAGATTGGTTGCTGACTTAGAGAAGAGGGAGGGAAGAAAGTGAAGAAGAAGGGAAATTTGGAACTCAAAAATCTTACAATCTCTTTACGTCTATCTGGAACTCTCTTTTGTTTCTTTGTTTCTCTTTTTTTTCTGTGCTATTACTTCCTCTCTTCCTCAATTTCTTATCCCAAAATAAAAAGAAAAGACAATATCTTTAACAAATAAGAATAATTAAATCTATATAGTGGGATGGGTCTCAGGTGATACTTGAACCCTGATCTTCTGGACTCCAAGGTCAATTTTTATTCTTAAACATGCCATCTCTCATGCTATGTTCAGGCATTCAGTTGTGTCTGACTTTTTCTGATCCTGTGGGTCCCCACATGACAAAGCTTGGGGTTTTCTTGGCAAAGGTACTGGAGTGTTTTAACATTGCCGGAGTGTTTTAACATTGCCTTCTCCAGTAGATTAAGGTAAACAGAGGTAAAGTGGCTTGCCCAGTATAACAAGCTAATAGTTATCTAAGGCTGAATTTGAACTCAGGTTTTCCTGATTCCATGCCCACCTGAGCCACTTTGCTGCCTCCCTGTCAAGTTATGGACCCAGTAAATTTTAAACAAATATCTGTCAATGATGAGAATTTTCTAACAGTTAGTTGCTAAGGGAAGGAGACAGGGCATGTTTCAGGCAATTATATAATGGTTAAGGTGAGTTCTACTTGGGAATACTGTTTATACAAATCTGCAAGCTCCCTATTCCTATCTTCATCAAGGTAGCCTCTGATTCATACATAAATTATTTTTATATGATTTATATAGCAGGCAAAATAAGTAATATAGATAAGTAAGGAGTTATTCTTTCAATAACCTTTTTTGAGGGAGTATAATTGTTTCAATGTCTTTGGTAACTTTTCTTCTTGATCCCATTTTTTTACATATCAAATGGATAATAAATGGATGGGGATGAAAATGCTTCAGTCATAGAAATGCATAGGAATACTGCTTTTGATACCTTTTGGATTCTCTCTCAATGTTTACATCATTGTGTCTTCTCCATCTTGGCCCTCCTTTATGAATACTTGGTATAATCTAGTTACTTTCCCTGTCTTGCTTTTTCTTTATTTTTTTTTAAATATGCTTTTTCTATCTCTTTTAAAGTCACATCCAGGACTATGATGATGGAATCTAAGTATGATGGCTCCATTTTTTTTGATGATGAACAGTTTGTTATGAAAATCTTTACAAATATTTTCAATTCTCTTCCATTCAGAAAACCTTTTAAAGTGTATATGATGTTCTAGGCCTACCAGGGATTTCCCATCTACTAGAGGAGGGGAACAATATGCACTTAGAAAAATAGAACTAGGGTTCAGATCTGTGATTTTAATGTTATAGAAAACTCCTAGAAAAGAAAAGTCCCTTATCTGATGCGAGTCATCACCTTCTTTTAGACATATTCTTAGGGAGTTGGTTGGGGCACCAAAAAACTAGGTGACTTTTTCAGGATTATGTAAACTGATCTTTGAGGCAGGATCTACACCCAAGTGAATCAGTGATGTGTCCTTTCCCAATATCCTTCCCTTGCTATGACTAAGTAAACTTCTCTTTAATAATTGAAGGATAATCTTCTAGCGTCTCATTTCATTCCAAATCCCATTAGTAACCAGTCTTTTCCTCTCTATTAAAAGAAAATCAATTTCATTTTTGTGATGTCACTTGGTTCTTGGTATTCCCAACTCCTTCCAATTTTTTAAAATGAAAATTAATTATGTAGAACCATGGAGTTTCTGTGTAGTCTGCAAATTTTTGGCTATTCTCATTTCTTATTCCTGATCCTTATTTTCCCAACATAGTTCTTCCTATTCTCATTCCTACTATTCCATGAAAGTCATTGAGGATCAAAGCATTATATTGATTTAATATGTACAGCCTAACCAAGTTCTTCCTAGAATTTCTCTCTTTCATCCTCTGCCAGAGATGTTGGTGCATATTTTCATAGAGATCTTTTGCCAACATTTATCATGAACACTATAACATGAGATGACCAAATCCCATGAAATGATATCTCTTGTTGCCTTTGGATGCACAGTAAAGTTAACCTTGCCAACTCCTTTATTTGCCTCTCCCTGGATAACTTGTGAGCTATTCTTCCATTTAGCTGTAACTTCCTTATGGCTTCTGGTTTTGTATTTATTGAGCATGTCAAAATATAATTCCTTTTCTTCAGTAGCATATCTGTTTATTGGTTACTGAACATAGAGCTCACATTTAGAGTTCCAAGAACTAAGTGATGATTTATCAATAAAGTTTTATAGTTCTGTAAAACCTCTGCTCCCTTTCTCATCACTCTGCCTACTATATTCTAGATATGTAGGGGGGCAGGCAGTATCACAAGCCATTGTATTTTTCATTGTTTCATAGGTTTTCCTGGCCAAAGAATTTATCACATAGAATCAGCCTATTGTTGATAAGCTTCTCCATACCTTCCTGGATTGGTTCTTGGAAGAAGATGCAATTTACTATCTGAACTATACTCAAAATCACTCTAACATAGTGGGACACCAGAACTTATGTTCTATTGGTTCTGCCTTTGAAAACTCAGGGTCATCTTATGCCATGATGAAACTTTGCAGGAGAACTTTGTGGTATTTTATAATATCTCGAAAAATCCTCCCTGAAATCCTTTCTCAATGCTCTGCCACATGCTGGCAGTGACCCGGGGTTTTCCAAGGTTTTCCAATTCTATTCCAAGAATAGAATATATAGCAGATCCTACCAGGCTCTAAAAATTTGGAGCATGGTCTTGGCAATGAACCATGTTTGCTTTCTGAAGACCAACTTAGCTAAGTGGGAAAGGAACTCATTGATAGGTTCTTTGGCCGACATAATTCATAAAGGGGAAAAAAAGAGGAAAAAGATAGAAAATGACCCTTAGGCGTGTGCCTCAGTTCTTCCAATGAAGTGGATAGAAAAAGAGAAAGAGGGTACTAGTACTCACAATGTTCTTTTTTTTTTTTTAATAGTATTTTATTTTCCCAAATACAGTAAAGATAGTTTCAATATTCTTTTTGTAAGACTTTGTGTTCTAAATTTTTCCCCACCTTCCTCTCTTCCCACCTCCAAGGTAGCAAGCAATCAGATATAGGTTAAACATATGTAATCATTTTAAACATTAAGAGACATTCTTAATGCACATTATAAATGTGATAAAATCATCAAAATGTTTTGGGAATCAGCAAACATCACTTTATTGAATATCATTAACAGTTAATAATATGCACATGGATACTGCATTTGTAGAATGTAAACATTTGTATAACTTTGGATGGAGCCTATTGAGAGATTAAGATCCAAGAGTGAAAGCAAAAGGCCATATATGGATGACATCTACATGAATTTGACAAATGATCCAAAAAATACCCAAGAATTTTTTTAATTTTGTTTTTTATTAATTTTTATAATTATAACATTTTCTTTGACAGTACATATGCATAGGTAAATTTTTTTTTACAACATTATCCCTTGTACTCCCTTCTGTTCCGAGTTTTTCCTCTCCTTCCCTCTACCCCCTCCCCTAGATGGCAGGCATTCCCATACATATTAAATATCTTATAGTATATCCTAGGTACAATATATATGTGCAGAACCGAATTTTGTTGTTGTTGTTGTTGTTGCAAAGGAAGGATTGTATTTGCAAGGTAAAAATGATCTAACACCCAAGAATTGAATGACTAATGGAAACTTTTTTGGGTAAACAAAAGGTTTTATGATGATATATCAAGACAAACTTACTGTCACTAGAAACTATAAAGGAATATTCTTAAAAATCCTAGATTTGGATTGACAGTGTTCTTAAGACTATTTATGTAAACTAATTTAATTGTTGGTACTATGATTGTGAGATTTTATTCTTTTGTTGCTATTGTTCAGTCTTCCCCCTCACCAGTCATGGAGTTTTCTTGGCAGAGATGCTCATTTTATAGATAAGAAAACTGAGATAAACAGGGTTAAGTGCCTTGCCCAAAGTATAGAGTTAACAGTTGTCTGAGGCCAGTTTTGAACTCAGGCCTAACTGACTCCAGGCTGGTATTTTTTGTACTATGGTTCTACCAAGTTGCCCTTTATACTTTTCTGGTCAACTACAACTTGAATTTCTCAGAGCTGTGTTTTACCAAGATTCACAAACATAGAACATCTCTGAGAGAATATATATGTTGAAAAGATGAGTTCTTATGTGATGATCAACTGTAATGGACTTGGTTCTTCTCAACAATGCAGTGATTCAAGGCAATTCCAATAGACTTTGGATGCAAACTGCCATTCAGATCCAGAGAGAGAACTATGGAGACTGAATATGGATTAAATCATAGTATTTTTATCTTTATTTTTTGTTTGTTTTTTTTTCTCATGGTTCCCCCCTTTTCATCTGGTTTTTCTTACACAACATGACAAATATGTTTAAACGAATGTTTAAACATAATTAACCTTTATTATATTGTTTGCTATCTTGGGGAGAGAGGAAACAAGGGAGGGAGGAAACAAGGGAGGGAGGAAATAAGGAAGGGAGGACAGGCAAAAATTTTGAAACATAAAGTCTTAGAAAAAAAAATATTGAAAAGTATCTTACAGTAATGAATAGAACCAACTACACCCAGTGAAAGAACTCTGGGAGAGGACTATGAACCACTACATAGAATTCCCACTCCCTCTATTTTTGTCTGCCTGCATTTCTGATTTCCTTCACAAGCTAATTGTACACTATTTCAAAGTCCGATCCTTTTTGTACAGCTAAATAACTGTATGGACATATATACATATATTATATTTAACTTATGCTTTAACATATTTTACATGTATTGGTCAACCTGCCATCTGGGGAAGGGGGTGGAGGGAAGGAGGGGAAAAACAGGAACAAAAAATTTTGCAATTATCAACCCATGCATATATCTTGTAAATGAAAAGCTATAATAAAAAATAGCAAAAACAAAAAAAAATCTTAACATGTATTTGGAAAAATAAAATTTTATTGAAAAATGTTTTTAAAATATAAGTCCTTGTGTAGGGGAACCGCTTGCTATTGTTAAGAGTACTACACAGTTTTCTAAATTCAGTCCAGTCTGTTCTCTTGCAGCTATTCAATTCTATTTTATATATTAGCTGTGAGCTCCTTGAAGTCAGGGATTGTCTTTGCCTCTTTTTGTATCTCCAATCCTTAGCACAGTGCCTCGCATGTAGCAGGTGATTAATAAAATATTAATAAAATAAAATATAAGGTTAATTAAAATGTTAATTTAAAGGTGCTTTTTAAAATGACTAACATGCTAGGAATAACAGAAGGACATCTTCCAAGGGGGAAGTGAAGACATGAAGTAGATTGAGATTTGGTTCAGGGAGGAAAAACCCATTTAGATGAGCTTACATATTCATTTAAGTATTGAAGAACAGGGCACTTTTTGTGACTATTTCTTGTAGCTCAACTTAATTTAAAAGCATCTTAGAAAAGGATTTCTTGAACTTATTGGATTTCCTTCAGCTTTCAAAATTGTTATCAGTCTTGTCAGCATTCATCAACATTGTTATGATAATAGGGTAGATGATAATCAGCTGGTAAATTTTTTTTAATACTTTGGGTCATATTTACAATTTTAATTTTTTAAAAATTGGGGATTTCCAAAGACAGATTATTTTCTTCTATGCTCAGCCTTACATCTATGATACTTTATGTCTGAGTATTAGATTTCAGATTATTTTTTGAGTTCTATTCATAAGCTAATAGAGAACTATGGAAAGGAAAGCCTTGTGTATATGCAATGGCAGTTTTAAGTCTGGGGAGTTTTTAAAGTCTCAGCTTAAATGTGACTCCTAATTTGATGGAGAAAATTCTGAGATGCTGCAAGGCTGTGTGAGGGATGCAATTGATGTAGAAAAGACATTTTTCAGACTCTCTCTGACTCTTCAGAGTCATTCCAGGATCAACTCCAAGGAAGAAAAAGTGAAAAACACTGATAGATAGATATAGGGAAGCTGGCCTTTCAACATATCTGATTTTAAGATTTTTTTCTTGATTGAGCAAAATCTCATTGAAAGAGCCCCTTCGTTCTTGTATTTTCTAGTATATTTTAATCTGTAAAATTTACATAATTTCTGTTACTATTTGCATGGGCAAATTAATTTATTTAGTCTTCATTATTTGTGTTCTTTTGTGTTACTGGCATTTGGTGGAAGATACCTAATGTCTTGTCCAAGATTTGTTGGGCAAATGCTCCCTTTAAAAAACAGTAGCTAGGAAAAGTAGCTTGAACTTTAAAATTATGCTCCTAGGCCAGCAATATTTAGGTACCTTAGAAAGGTACACCTTTTCAAAGGAGAATGGAATGGTTTTCATGCCCATGTTTTCTCTCTCCAGGCAGAAATTAAAATCTCCCTTGGGAAAGGATGGGCAAGTTTCCAGAGATATCTATCCATGGCTGTTCTTGTTTTGGGTTTTAGATATCCTGTGTCAACATAAACATAACCTGGTTGTATACACGTTTCATCAACTGGAATAGGCAAATCTATGTGGAGACATCCAAAGATGTTTCCTTTATAACTATACCTGAAACACCACCTTTAGAGATTGATTATTCCTTTGGGTCTTAAAAGGTTTGGTGGTCTTTAGAATATCCTATTAAAACATCAATATTCCTGGGCTAGATATTACATTAAATCCTTATCAGTTAATTCTCTGGAAGAGATTAGTTAAAAATGTGGGAAGCTAAAGAATGAAACAAAGAAAAAATATCTGATGTTGAGTTTGAATTCAGTGAAACCTGGAATCTGGAGAGGTTTCCTTGGGTAGACCACCCAGGAAAGGAAAGTATAGAACACAAATTCACCTTCTGGACAATTTCACCTTGCTTGAAAGCATTAGAAAAGTGCATTCACAAATCGGTAGATTTTCTGAGTCTTTACAGGGTTGAACAGAAATTACCCTCAGATTTATTCAACTTATTAAGGATGCTTTCATACACACACACACACACACACACACACACACACACACACACACACACACACACATCTGTAGCACTATTCTAGGTGCTAGTGTAAAGACAAGACATAGAATTGGCTCCTGGAATATATAACATATTTCAGGGATAAGGCAGATTATAAATAACTATAAGCAATTTTTTTCTTTTTTGTGTTTTTTTCCCTTTTGGTCTGATTTTTCTTGTGTAGTATTATGAATATGGAAATATGTTTAGAAGAACTCAACATATTTAAACTATAATGTGTTGCTTGCTGTCTTGAGAAGGAGTAAAATTTGGAAGATGAATGTTGAAGACTATCTTTGCATATATTTGGAAAAATAAAATACTAGGAAAGTAAAAAGAAAAAAAACAAAAATTATAAATAGAAAACATCTTCTTTTTTCAAGATCCAGTTCAGCTACCACAACTCTATGAAGCTCTGGGATCTCCATTCACCAATGCCTCCACTTTCCCTTCTCCGCCCTGCTCCATTCCTGAAAGTGATCATTCCCTCTTCAAAGGTACTTATAATATATTCTCTGGACCTTTCCTTTGTTCTTATTCAATTGTATCCTGTATTCTCTCTTTTTAGGCAGATATACATTTTAGTTTACCTATGAAATGCTGAATTCTTGGAAGGTAGAGAAAGTTGTTTATCTTTGAATATCTTCGTATCCCTACTGCCTAACATTAATGTGTTTGAATTAAGTTGAATTATATAAGTACATAGGATGCAGAGGAGATAGTATGATGTAGTGAGAATCATGGAGTCAGGGATAACTGGGTTCAAGTTCCATCTGCCTGGACCAGTCATTTAAACTCTCAGTATTTTAAGCCAGAAAGGTCATACTCTAGATCAGTAAAACGCACAGTGGAGTCTGAATTAGATTAAAATGCAATTTTATGACAGTACTTAACAAAATAAATAAAAAATACAATGCAACATAGATAATGTGGATCTAAGATTTTCTTTTTCTTTTTCTTTTTTTCTTTTTTTTATAGTTTTTATTTACCAGATATATGCATGGGTAATTTTACAACATTGACAATTGCCAAACCTTTTGTTCTAATTTTTCCCCTCCCCCCCAAGATGGCAGGTTGACCAATACATGTTAAATATGTTAAAGTATAAATTAAATACAATATATGTATACATGTCCAAACAGTTGCTTTGCTGTACAAAAAGAATCGGACTTTGAAATAGTGTACCATTAGCCTGTGAAGGAAATCAAAAATGCAGGTGGACAAAAATAGAGGGACTGGGAATTCCATGTAGTGGTTCATAGTCATGTCCCAGAGTTCTTTCACTGGGTGTAGCTGGTTCAGTTCATTACTGCTCTATTGGAACTGATCTGGTTCATCTCATTGTTGAAAATGGCCTCATCCATCAGAATTGATCATCATACAGTATTGTTGTTGAAGTATATAATGATCTCCTGGTCCTGCTCATCTCACTCAGCATCCGTTCATGTAAGTCTCTCCAAGCCTCTCTGTATTCATCCTGTTGGTCATTTCTTACAGAACAATAATATTTCATAACATTCATATACCACAATGTATTCAGCCATTCTCCAATTGATGGGCATCCCCAGTTTCTGGCTGCTACAAAAAGGATTGCCACAAACATTCTTGCACATGTGGGTCCCTTTCTCTTCTTTAATATCTCTTTGGGATATGAGCCCAGTAGTAGCACTGCTGGGTCAAAGGTTATGCACAGTTTGACAACTTTTTGAGCATAGTTTCAGAATGGCTGGATGTATTCACAACTCCACCAACAATGTATCAGTGTCCATGTTTTCCCACATCCCCTCCAACATTGCGCATTATCTTTCTCCGTCATCCTAGCCAATCTGACAGGTGTGTAGTAGTGTCTCAGAGTTGTCTTAATTTGCATTTCTCTGATTAATAATGACTTGGAGCATCTTTTCATATGGATATACATAGTTTCAATTTTTACATCTGAGAATTGTCTGTTCATATCCTTTGACCATTTATCAATTGGAGAATGGCTTGATTTCTTATAAATGAGAGTCAATTCTCTATATATTTTGGAAATGAGGCCTTTATCAGAACATTTGACTGTAAAAATGTTTTCCTAGTTTATTGTTTCCCTTCTAATCTTATCTGCATTAGTTTTGTTGGATCTAAGGTTTTCTAAACTAACCTGCAGCCCTACAGAGAAAGATCTATTTCTGTTCGAGTTTGACATCAGCTGATGCTTAAACTCTGAGTGGTAAGGAAGTTGCTAATTTATTCTTCAAGGAATTTATTCTCTATACAAATGAGGTCACAGGTCCAGTCCTTATTCCTCTCAAGAAAGGAGAAATACCTAGGGGTTTAGAGAAGTTTCCATTGAAGAGAATGTACGTGAGAGGGACCTTGAAGAAATGCGAAGATTTCAACGGGGAAAAGGTGAGATGGGGCAGGAATGTACTGCTGAATGTTTAAAAATCATAGAGGAGGAACAGATATACATATTTTTAATATCTGCATTATCAATAACCATTTAATATTTGCATTCTCAATAATTTTTAAGTCTAGACGATCAATAAAATAATGAATTTATGCTCTCACTTGTAGTGATTTCCACTTTCTGAAGTATAAATGGCCACACTGAAAATTTAATAGTCAGTTCTCTAGCCCTTAGGGCATTTAGGAGTTACTGTAAATGGAGTGCTGAGCTCAATCAGACACTTATTAGCTATGTGACTTTGGGCAAGTCACTTCATCTTGTTTGCTTCAATTTCCTCATTTATTTGTAAAATAAACTATAGAAGGAAAGGGCCAACCATTCCAGTATTCTGCCAAAAGAATCCTAAATGGGGTCACACAGAGTAAAACGTGATTGAAAATGACTGAACAGCAGTCTCTAGCCCTTAGAGTTGGCTCTAATATAGTCTGTTACAAGTGTAGACAAAAAAGAGAAGATGTGGAAAGGGACAGAGGAATAGTGTTTTGGGGCTAGAATGTAGAGTGCTGTAAGGGAAATAGTATGTGTTAAAGCAGAAAAGTAGGTTATGATTGAGCCACACCATGAGGGAATTGAATAAGGAGTTAGTATTTTATTTGAGAAATAATGGTGAGCATTGAAAATTTATAAGCAGGGAAGCAATTCCATACAGACCTCTAGATTAGGAAGATTTCTTTAGCAAATGTAGGAATGGGGAACTAGAGAGGAGGAAGACTGGAATCAAGGAATATAAATGGGAAATTTCAACAGTCCTGGCAGAGGTAATAAAGATCTGAAAGGTGGTGGTATCTGTTGAACGGTAAACGATGGCAGTCTACCTTGTGTTGTGTGTTCAAATTCTGCGGCTCAAAGTTTGTCCATGGGTTTCCATCTATCTACCCACCCCATGTCCATCAGAAATGTCTCCCTCACAGGCCCCCTTGTACTTTAGGAACTTCTTGGACAGTAGCTATGCTCTCATTGACATAATTTTCTTTCAACCAGGACCCTTCATTGTCCTTCATTCCTAGTATCCAATCATTTGCCAAATCCTCTTGAATATCTCTTTTTTTTAAATAAAGCTTTTTATTTTCAAAACACACGCATGAATAATTTGACGAAATTGATCCTTGCATAGCCTTGTGTTTCAGATTTCTCCTCCTTCCCCTCATCCCCTCCCTTAGAATGCAAGCAATCCAATATATGTAAAATATGCTAAAATATACGTTAAATCCAATATGTATAAACATATTTATACAATTCTCTTGCTGTACAAAAAAAATCAGATAAAAAAGAAAGTAAATGAGTAAGAAAACAAAATGTAAATAAACAACAATAAAGATAGAGAATGTTATGTTGTGATCCACATTCACTTCCTACAGTTCTTTCTCTGGCTGTAGATGGCTCTCTCCATCACAAGCTCTTGATTATATCTCTACAACATCTCTTGCAAATACCACTTTTTTTTCCCCCAATAATACATTTGTCATCCTAATTCAGGACCTTATAACCTCTCATTTAGGCTATTGCAATAGCTCCTAATTAGATTCCTTTCCTTCAGGGTTTCTCCTTTCCAGTCCATTCTCTGTACAGCTGCAAAGCTGTTCTTAAAGCACCATTTCAAAGAGGTTTCTCCCCTGCTTAAGAAGCTCCAGTGGCTTCCTATTGTTTCTAAGATAAAATATAAACTCCTCTGTCTGATATGTAAAACCCACCACAATGTGTCTACAATCTATTTTTACAGACTGACCACACTCCCTTTCAAGCTCTACATTCCAATCCAACTAGTCTATTTGCTCTTCCTTAGAAAATCATTTTATCTCCAACCTTTGGGCCTTCCTTAAGGCCTTTGTTTGGCCTTTGTTTCTCTCATCAATACCTCAACAGAATCTCTAGCTTCCTTCAAAGCACAATTCAGAGGCTGCTACCCAGCCCAAACCATCCTGATTGTGCCTTCTCCTTATCTATTAGTATTTGCATCTATTGGGTAGATATGTCTGGGTACCTGTTATTTGCCCTCAGTAGAATGTATGCTCTTTGAGGACAGAGATTTGTTAATTTATTGGTTTTGCATCTTTAGTATGCAGTAAAATATCTGGCACATGGTAGGTCAATAGATGAAAATAATTGACTAATATAAATGCTTAGGAGATGTTTGGGCAAAGAGCTTCTAAAAATGGGGGGGGGTTATAATTTCTTATTTAGTCTTTGAAAGTTAAAAAAATATATTTTGCTAATTGCATTTCAATATCATTTATTTCCTTTGTAATCCTATATATTTCATGTTATATATTTTAAAACATAATTTTTTAAAAAGGGAGGTGGGGTGGGAAGTTTCCATGGATTTCACCAGACTACCAAGAGGGGTCTGTGAAACAAAAGAGCAAAAAAGGCTAAGAAAATTTTTCTAGAAGGAAAAGATCCCTCATAATTGAGGGTTCAGTTAAAGCTTGAAAACAAACAAAAAAATGTTTGTTGAATTGAATTGAATTACATCCAGTCCAAAAGAAGAAAAATCTCTTGAGATCAGAAACTGTTTTTGTCTGGGCCAGTGCTTAAATAGTACTAAATAGTTCATAAGCTTCTTAAGGACAGCCAGATTTTTCGTTTTTGCATCTTTCCCAGTTGTTTAATCATTTCAGTCATGTTTGACTCATTTTGACTTCTTTTGGGTTTTTCTTTGTAAAGATGTTGGAATGGTTTGCTATTTCCTTCTCTGGTGCATTTTACAGATGAAGAAACTGAGGCAAACAGAATTAAATGACTTTCCCAGGGTCATAAATAGTAAGTGTCTAAGACCAGATTTAAACTCACAAAGATGAATCTTCCTGACTTCAGGCCTGGAGTTATGCCTATATCTGGCCACTGGACCCAAGTGGCTCTGGAGGGGAAAGTGAGGTAGGAGACCTTGCCCAACCCTCCCTCACTTAAATCCAAATCCTTGTATGTCATGGCATCTCCTCCCTGATGTCATGAGCTTCTTCAAAATGAAGGGCAAACAATAACAACATTTCCCCCCAGTACTTAGCTTAGTGCCTTAACTATAATTAAATTAAATTATGGACTTGCCCCTTTCTTAAATGTTTCCACCACTAGATAACCAGTATTGACTGAATATCTAAACCAAAATCCCATTGCCGAAATCTAGGGTCTTTCTTCTTGCCATATTTGATCTTAAAGAATATCTAAAGAAGCTGGTCACTTTGGGAAATAGTATGTTTTAACCGGGGTGGAGCAGTACACAGAGAAAATTCAGTTTTTCTTTTTCATTTCGGAGTCCTGCTGAGGGAAGATAGGACCTCTGAAACTAAGAACTACCTTGATGGCTCTAACATATGTGTCTGACTCATTTCCCTTGCCACATCCTCAGACCACGCAAAGTGTATGCTGCACTATCATTACTGAATACTAGATTCATCTGTGACTGGGTGACTGGACCAGCATCCCCATTACTCCTTGTTTGTCAAGAACTTTTTTTCCCCATAAGGGAAAATTCCAGTTAATCTACCAATTTAAGGGAAAAGGTAAACACTCATTTTTCTCCAATAAGGAATAGGAGCCTCTGTAGATTTGGATATGTGATTAAATAGTACCAGGAAAGTATGGATTCTTCCCTTCCCCCACCTCACTATTATTCCAAATATTTATAAGAAGCATCCCATTATACAAGAATCAACTTTATACAGGAAAATTACACATGGAAAATCATTTGTAATAAGGATTTGAAAAAATGAAGAGGGAAAAAAGGGAACAATTGGAAGATGAAGAGGGAAAAACTGAGTCTATCCAAATCTGGAGACCATAAAAGTGTTTGAAGCTATGAGACGATATCTTGGAGGAGATCCCAGGGTAAACAGAACTGGTCTGAGTTGTCTGGATAGTGTAACATTCACCATGATTCAGTGAAGGAGGTTGGGGTCCTTCCAGTGGATGCAGACTCATTCTTTTGAAGAAGGCCAAAGCCTAGGATGCAAGTCTCATTAGATAAGGCAGAATAATGGCAGCACCATCAAGGTTGTGTAAATAGAATTGGAAACTTGAAAGCAGAATAAAAAAGTTTGAAACAAGGGATAAACTGAGAAGCCAATGGGGAAGATCATCATAGACCCCAAATAGGTCATACATAAAGAGGAGGAACTTTAAAACAACTGAGATAATTCATCTTGGAGAAGTTAAGGTGGAGAGATAAATTAAGGAAGTCTTGCAGTCAAGAGACATGAACTTTTGACTTGGATTTTTTAGTGACTGACCTTAGAGTTATTTAACCTTTTGGGCTTTCAGATTCTTTATCTGTAAGATGTTCCAAGCTAAATTTTAATGTTTGTTTTAAATTTTTATGTTTTCTTTTATTTTACACTTAAATTTTATTCAAAGACTGTGGACCTGTACAAATATACAATGGTCTGAATAATATGACTGAGGTGGGGCAGGGAGGAAGGTTCAGAATGATGGACTAGATTAAATCCAAAGCTACTTTTTGTTCCACAATTACAAAGATATGAAATACATATAGAAAATGGGGATCAATCATGTACAAATAAGCAATGACATTTGGTAGTAAACAAGAAAGGGCATCTAAGCGATGCAGTAGATAGAATACTGGACTTAGAATCAGAAGTCTCATCTTTCTGAATTCAAATTTGGCTTCAGATACTTATTCTCTTTGTGGCCCTGGGCAAGTCCTTTAACCTTAATTTTTTGATAATGATTCATTCAGTCTCATGAATACGAACATTTTAAACTAGTCTTTGTTGTGTGTTTCCAATGGTATTTCAAGAGCTATTTGATTTTGAACCATTTCTCTAACAGGGACCTAGATGCTTATACTTGAATTTTTCTGTGTGTTTTGCACAACTTTTCTCTTTCTCTCTTTTTCATTTCAACAATAAGGCTCCCCTAGACGGTATCTTAAAGCTCATTTTAGAGATGGAAAAGCTGAAATCCTGAGATCGCCTGAGGTAATACAAATTGTTGTTATTGCTATAGTTCACTCATTATTGTTGTGTCTGATTCTTCATGACCCCATGTGGGGTTTTCTTGGTAAAGAGACTGGAGTACTTTGCCATTTCTTTCTCCAGTCATAAAAATAGTAAGAAATAGAATCAAAATTTGAACTTACATATTTTGACAGCAAATATACTTTTCCTCCATTCCTTCTTCTAATCATCCTCATCCATTTTTAAAGATCTTTAACTTATGATATGCTGAGAAACTAGATAACCAATCTTATTAAAACATTAGACTTTGGAACATCCATTTTGGAAGGTACAAAAGTATCCTAATAATTAGAAATGTCTTCAAGTCAAACAGTGTGCTTCTGGAGGTAGTGAGTCCCTGCTCACTACAGGTTTTCAAATAGATATTGGGTGACCAATTCTTATGGGGGTATCAGAGAGAATTCCTTATCAGGTTAGACTAAATGGCTTCTGAAATTCTAAACAATTCTGATTTTCTGTTCTATGTGCTAGACTTGAAATATTGCTCAATTTTAGAGGAGGATTTTACAAAGATCAATAATGAAATCAGCAATCTTTACTAGATTGTAAGTTCCTTGAGGGAAGGGCCTGTGTCTTAGCTTTACTTCAAAATTATTTTACATTTGTAGTGTTTGTATTTCACATTTACTTCTATGTGTATATTTTATATTTCCCCAGTAGACTATAGACTACTAGAGAACTATTTTCTATTATCTCAATGTATTTCTCCAAGTGTTTAATATAAAGACCCACATACAGAGGGAATTCAATAAGTTTAATTGATTTTTTTCATTGAACGCAGACTATGGGCCTGTATCCAATTTTGTACTAAAGAGTTACATTCCTACTCTGTTAGTGGAGTCTAGCATAGTTTCTGATATATAAAAGGTGCTTAATAAATGCTTATTGAATTAAGTTGAATTTGAATGTATTTTTCCAAGTGTTTAAATACAATGGCCCATGTATAATGGGAATTCATTAAATAAAAGTTTGTTAACTGATTTTTTTCATTGAACCTAAACTAAGGGCTTGTACCCAAATCTGTACTAAAGAGTCACATTTTTACTCTGGATTTAGGACTTTAAGATTTATTTTGGCGTTTGGCACTTCAGAGCAGCCAGCAGAAATGGACCATCTGGTGAAGTAAGAGGTTTTTCAATAGTCCTTCCTAGCTTATAATGAAGAAATGATGTGTTTAATCATAAAATAGCATCCTTGGCTCCTCAGAGAAAAAAAATCTGTTCATTTTCTTACTCTTAGGCAGGACTGTCCTTAAACTGGTTACACATGGATAAGAATCAAATCTATTTTGCAAGATCTCTGAAAAAGGTGTATTCTAGAGCCTCATTTAGGATCTCTATCCCAGAGTACAAATAAGTCAGGCAGGAGACTTTCCTTATACTAGCCTCAATCCCTCAGGCTGTAAGTGTTAGGTTGGTTATTCATTGTGAGGGAAGAACAGCTGGTCACCATCTCTATGAGAGCCCTTAAGATTCAGTTCTTGAAAAGTATTATTAAATTTCCCTTCCTGGCTGAATATTTCCAACTCCTTTCAATTTTCTTCTTGGCCTCTTTTTCAAGCCTTTAATCATCTTGATGGCTCTTCTGTGAACCCTCTGTGAGTGTTTTGCATTCCTCTTTAGCTGGGAATCTCAGACGTCAATATAGAACTCAAGTTAGTATTTGACCAACATGGAAGATGATGGGACTGTGACCTCGAAGTATTTTTTCATTCCCCATCACTTTCATGCTTGCTCCTTAAACTAAGGGCTACCCTGTTGAATCACAGCTGGCTTTTTATCCCTGAAGATTCCCTATATTTTGTTCTTCTCTAATTATTCACAACCAGTATTTCTTCATTTCTGCATTGGTGTAGGGCTTTCCTCCCCAAGTAGAACTTCAATTTAGAAAAGGCCAATGAAAGGAAAGAAGAGAAGATCTACATAATCAAGAGTAAATAATCTTATTTTTTGGAAGATGGATTGTGTTGATTGAAGATCATCCTGCTAACTTTATGGGGAGCTGACTAAAATGAGAATATCTACAGATGATTCTTCCCATTTACTTTTCTCATTTACGTAAGGCATTGGCTCAAAGTAGAGAATCATCTTATTTTTTATTTCAAAGTGGAATAGGGAAAAAGCAGGTTTTGGAGTCTAAAAACTTGGATTTCAGTCTTGGTTCTGGAAGCCAAATAACTTTGAGCAAATTGCTTTATTTCTCTGAATGTATTCCTTATCTGTACAATGGGGGCATTATTCATGTTTTCTTTCTCACTGGATTGTTGTAGAAAAAACAATTCTGTGAAGCAAAATTTTTATGTAAAATCCATGTTTTTATCCTTATAAACAAAGTAATTTCAAATATCACAATATCTAGGTCTGAGCAGACAGTCTTTATTATGTGCCACGTATTATGTTAGGCTAGAAACACAATACAAGCAAAAGGAAAGACAGTTCCTCCTCTTAAGGAGCTTACATTCTAATAGAGAAACATAAAAAGAAATTAAAAAGTATGATAAGAAGTTCAGAAAGAAGTGGATCCAGATATTATTGTTCTATAAGAAACGACCAACAGGATGATTTCAGAAAGATCTGGAGAGATTTACATGAACTGATGTTAAGTGAAGTGAGTAGAACCAAGAGAACACTATACATAGCAACAACAAAATTATGTAATGATAAACTGTGATGGACATGGCTCTTTTCAACAATGAAGTGACTCAGGCCAATTAGAGAGCCATCTGTACCTAGGGAGAGGATTGTGGGGATTGAAGGAGGTTCACAACAAAGTCCAGTGACAAGACTAAAATCACAATTGTTGGCGATGGCCTGGGATGCAATGGAAGACTTCTGCATCTTCAATGTCTGATTAAGCTCTAGATGCACCAGAGTGCCTGTTTTAGCGGCCGTCATGGATACTGCAGCAAATTGCTTTCATATACCCATTCCTCTAGAGAAAGTTTTCACAAGCTTGAGGCAGACACCCTTCTCACTTTGGGTCACTAATGGTTTGAAGCCTGTCAATTATGCTTAACATGATTTAGCCCTTCTGTTGAGATGTTTTATCAGGTTGTGGTCACCATGTGTGCTATAGTTTTTTGGAGCCACAAGTAAGTCTAGAGGACCAGACCTTTGAATTAACCTAAGAATCTGCAACAGATCAGTTAGACTTAGGGCCCAAGGTCTGGCCTGTCCATAGGTTTAAGGCAAGTGGTCAGCTTGAAAACAGGTGAGCTTAGAATTAGACAGTGTATTAGGTGATGGAATGCAGTAGCTAGGAAGATGACAAAAATATAAGAGCTTCAATAGAAGCCAATTAATAGAAAGAGAGAATAGCATCACAGGACCAGCTAGGAGGAAACTGGAAATTCATCTAATCCAACTCTTCATTGTATACATGAGTAACAGATTTCATTAACTTGTCCAAGATCATAAGGCAGTAAACAGAGAAAATATTTAAACCCAGGCTCTTTCACTCTGGATATAGCTTCCCCCCCACCTGTTCCATCAATGTAGTAGAAAATGCAGTATCTTTGGGATTTGAATTCTGGTTATGACATTTACTATCTGGGGAGCAAGCAAGAAATAGAGTAAGTAATTGAACATTTTGGTCCTCAACTTGTTCCTTCATGATAAGTTGGGTCCAATGATGCATAAGTTTTCTTTAACTTCAAATCAATAATATCAACAATAATAGTACAATAATATCAACAGCAAATCTTAGTAATTAAGGTTAATTTTCCTTTTGTTTTTATTAAAGCTTTTTAATTTAAAAATATATGCATGGATAATTTTTCAACATTGACTCCTGAAAAACCTTGTGTTCCAAATTTTCTCCCCCTTCCCTTCATTCCCTCCCCTAGATGTCATGCAATCCAATATATGTTAAAAATGTTAAATATATGTTAAATCCAATACAAGCATACATATTTATACGATTATCTTGTTGCACAAGAAAAATCAGATGAAAAAGGAAATATGAGAAAGAAAACAATTTAAGCAAACAACAACTTTATAGTAAAAATGCCATGTTGTGGTCCACACTCAGTTCCCACAGTCCTCTCTCTGGGTGCAGATGGCTCTCTTCATCACAAGATCATTGCAACTGGCCTGAATTATCTCATTGTTGAAAAGAGACAAGTCCTTCAGAATTGATCTTAGTATAATCTTGTTGTTGCCATGTATAATAATTTCCTGGTTCTGTTCATTTAATTTAGCATCAGTTCATATAAATCTCTCCAGGACTCTCTGAAATCATTAAGATTGATTTTCTATTACAGACTGAGAAGAGCTCAGCTTTTTAGGTCAAGGAAAAACTGTGGTATAATGCTGAGAATGCTAGAATTGGAGTTAGGTGATCTGAGTTAAAGTCCCAGCTTTGCCACATGCTTTTTGTATGACAATTCCCTTTATATATCTTTGCCTTAGCCTGTGGAATGATGAGAATTGTACTTGATGACATCTAAGGTGTCCTCAAAGTGAGGCATCAGGGAGGAGAGTAAACATGTGAATCCATTTGGCTGAAGTAAGAAGATAACCGTTTCCTGACATAATTCTTTTATTTTTAAAAATATTATTCTTGATATAAAAGATCTCATCACACTGCCCTGTTTTCCTGACTGTCTTTTCTGAGTACTCTGGACTTATTCCAGGGTATTGTGAACTTTTTCTAATTTCTTTCTTTTTTTTAAATAACCTTTTATTTCTCAAACTATATACAAAGATAGTTTTCAACATTCCCTTGCAAGACCTATTATTCCAAATTTCTCTCCTTTCCTCTTCACTTCCATCCTCCTCTAGACAGCAAGTAATACAATATAGATTAAATATGTGCAAAAATTTTTGATAACATTTCTACATAATTGGTTTCCTTTATTGGCCAATTGTGTCTCCTTTGTGACTTCATTTAGTGTTTTCTTGACAGAAATATTTCTTTCTCCATCTCATTTTACAGATGAGAAAACCAAGGCAAACAGTGACTTGCCAGAGTCACACAACTAGTAAGTGTCTGAAACCAGATTGGAATTCAGATCCTTCTGATTCCAGGCTTAGAATTTTAGCCACTGAGTCATCTCGCTGTCTGCTTTCTTTGTTTCATGAATTTTATGAATTGTAAAATGTCATCCTGAAAAAGAAGAAAACAAGCATTTATTAAAAACATCTACTGATATCTTATTTGAAACCTCGCAACAACACTGGGCTATAGGTGCTATTATTACCTCTATTTTAAAGTTGAGGAAACAGAACTGAGGTTGAAGGATTTGTCCAGATGTCTGAGGCCAAATCTGAATTTTCATCTTCCTAACTCTAAGACCAGTGTGCTAACAATTGTGCATCCCCGCTGTTATGGGAGAATGATATGGTCAGACCTATGTTAAGGAAAATTATTCTTGTTAAGGAAAATTATTCTGTTGTATCGCAGATAGATCACAGAGGAAAGAAGCCAGCAGTCAGAAATCTAATTAGAAAGCTGCTGGATATGTACAAGTGACATAGGATGATGGCCTGAACCAGAGGTAGGCTGCGGTAGCAATGTGAGAGGGAAGAAGGGGATGTATCTGAGAGATGCTACTGAGATGTAACTGACAAGACTTAGCTCAGATGAGCATGGTCCTTGCTGCCATGGAAACCAACACTGGGAGCCTCTTTCTATCACTAGGTGAGTGTATCTGAGGGTTACAGTTAAGGTTCCATTAGAGGTCTGTGGGTGGAAGACTTCTCTACATAACTGTCAGTAGAGGAGGTTAAATTAAAAGGAATCCTAGACCAATTCCAATAGACTTGTGATGGAGATAGCCATCTGCATCCAGAAAGTGGACTATGGGGACTGAATGTGGATCACAACATAGTATGTTTTTACTTTTTTGTTGTTTGCTTGCTCTTTCCCCCTCATTTCCCCCCTTTTTGATCTGGTTTTTCTTGTGCAGCATTATAAATGTGGAAATATGTATAGAAGAATTACACATGTTTAACCTATATTGGATTATTTGCTGTCTAGGGTAGGAGGGTAAGAAGGAAAGGAGAAAAATTTGCAACACAATGTTTTGCAAGGGTGAATGATGAAAACTGTCTTTATATGTATTTTGAAAATAAAGAAAGCTATTATCAAAATAAATATTAAAAAATAAAAAGAACCCTAGAAATGACTTAGTGAAGAAAATCTATATTCCTTGTCTCAAAGACTTGCCTAAGGCACTAAGAAAGTGCCCCAAACATTTGCCCAGGATGAAACAGCTAGAATATTTGAGAGGCTGGAATTACGCCAAAGTCTTTCTGATTGAAGAGATTATCTCTCAAAGCCTAGTGCCTCACCACTTTCCTCTTACTCATTTAAGGTTTTCATTTTTTTAAACTTTGGGTAGCTACATTTGCATATGTATAATACAAACCACCTTGGCTCCCACTGTCCTGAAGGATAAATCAGGGTTTTAGTTTTCACTTCTCTTTAAGAGTTGCTTAGTACCCTTAAGCAGATTAAGAGCTATCTAGAATTTCTGCAAATGGCTCCAGCTCCCCATTAAAGGTGTTGCCTCAGTTGTAGACTTTTCATTAGCTACTAATGGATTAGTCTTTTACTAAGAAATATTTATTTTAGCTAGATAGCCCAGTAAGCACAGCAACAGCTGTAGAGTCAGGAAGACCAGACACTTATTAGCTGTATGACCCTGGACAACCCACGTAACCTTGTTTGCCTCAGTTTCCTCATGAACTGGAAAACGAAAAAGCAAACCATTCTGGTATCTTTGTCAACAAAATTCCAAATGGGGTCACAAAGATTCAGACATGTTTGAAAAAGACCAAAAGCCATCTACTTCAGAAAGCTTAATGACAAATACACAAAGTCAATCCTCTTCCCAGTCTCTAGGGGAAGGAAGTTGATTAGGTTCATCATGATTAGGTTGCCATAGAGGAGAGTCCCAGTTCTAAGTCCAAAACTCTTCTTGGACTTGAGGTAAAGGAGCATCAATTTTCTCAGGTTTTCCTTCTGGGTTGGTTAGCTTGCAACATCCCTTCTGGAATCCTTGTCATGTGTCCAATTCCTAGATTAAGTGGAGATTATATTGCCACCTGAAACCAAGAAGAGCAGAATGGAACAGAGTAAGACAAAGACCCCCAGACATGCCAAAGAAAGGGTCAAAAGGAAAGGTGGAGGAATGGGAGGAAGTATCCCTCCCATACTCTCCAGGTTCACTTCGTAGTATCCTCTGGATGCAACAGGTAAGATTCACTGAAAAGAGAGCAGCAGAAAAAAGATCAGAATTGAAAAGAGTGAACAGCTCATTCCTGCCAGTTTTAAAGATTCAAGAAGACAATCAAAAGAAGCTACTCCCATGCACATGGTGGGGATGCAGAGGCCCCCATGGTAGGCAATCTGGAAGTGCTCCCTCATGGATGTCTCCATGTAATCCAAACTGGGTACGCCAAACAAGCCCAGAGTTACATTTTTTTAACATCAGGATTTTTGTTAAATTTGTATAAGAGACAATAACCTCTTCTTGGTTTAGTTTATCTCATCTAGACTTGTCTCTCACCCACTGATATACCTGGAAAAAAAGTAGCTTAAGGTTGGAATACTAAGAAACCAAAACCTTAGAGTGGCTCGGTAGTTATAGGACAAATACTTGCTATTTGGTTCATAATTTAGCCTTCACAGGATTAAAATTGGGAGGAATACATAATGTTTAGCTAGACATGGGATTTGTCCATGGAGATAGCAAGCCTAGCAATTAGGGAGTTGTGTCCAGAGAAATAAATAAATCAAAGAGCATTAGCTCAATGAGAGAATCCTGTTTTTTGCTCCAAAGAGCTTATCAACTGATGAGAAAGCTTTGTAACTGAGGCCCTGAAGGAATAAGTCAGAAGAACATTTTTGTGAGTCCCAGTAAAGAGTTTCTGCCTTTTCAGAAAGAGCTATAAATTAGAAGAGCATTAAAACATTTGCCCCAAGAGAGCCAAGAATCTAGCTGATGTGTAAGTGGAGGCAACAGAACTACATGTATCAGGGCATCTTCTGGAAAGAGAAGGGAATAAGCATTTATTAAATGCCTATTCTATGCCAGGCACTGTGCTAAGTGCTTTGCAAATATTATCCAACAACTCTGAGAGTCAAGTGCTCCCATTTTTCAGATGAGAAAATTGAGTTAGACAGTGACTTGCCCAGGCTCACACAATTAGGAGGTATCTGAGGCTGTATTTGAAACCATCCTGACTCCAGATGCAGAACTTTATGTACCGTACCACAAGCTGCCTCCTATCCCAGCCATTACAAGCCTAGACATGCAGTGTACCAGCAGAAAGGCATCCTGTAAGACCAGGTGTCTAGTGCTTTGATGTTCATCAGGGGGCAGTGATCAGTGGAAATGATGAGAAATAGGGACACAATTTGCAGAAAGAGCACTATGACATTATTTGAAGCCATCTGTGTCAGAGGTGTGATTTCTGCCTTCACACATGGCCCCTGGCCATATATTCTACCCACCCCCATGAATGCCTTACTATACATGTGCATGGAGAGCACCAGGTGTGTTCCTTGTGGTTGTGTTCCTCCATCCTACCTGTTCTAGGAGTGTCTACTTTCCCCACTGACACTATAAGTATTTGTGGGAGAGTGCACACAAGCATATGGAAGAAATGTCTTGCTACAATTCTCAAATGTGGTCTATGGATCCTCTGGGATACTTAAAGTACTTTCAAGGGGTCTAACCATCAAACTATTTTCATAATGATACTAATACATTGTGATAATGCTTATAATATTTGTAATAATACCAAGACATAATAATATAAGGCATTATGTGAAGGCAACTAGGTGGTGCAGTAGATAGAGCAAAGGGCTTGGAGTCAGGGAAGATTCATTTTGAATTCAGATGTGGTCTTAGATACTTACTAGTGATCTTATGCAAATCATTTAAACCCTGTATTACTTGGTTTCTTCATCTGCAAAATTAGCTAGAGAAGGAAATGACAAGCTACTCTAGTATTTTTGCTGTTTAGGATTTTCAAACTGAATAACAAAAAAAAATACTTTCCCCTTTTCCAACTACATATCTGAATAAAGCTGGGTTTTCATCATATACTTCTGCCAAAACAACATCATAGCACATCGAATGAAGAAGGAGGTATGAAAGTACAGTGGTCTTCAATTAAACTGAATATTAAATAAATTTGCAAAAATTTGATAAATTTTCTCACTTTTTGTCTTAGAAAAGTTATTTTTTAAAAATTATGTTAACATGTGTATTAATATCTTAAAATGACAATAAGTTAATAGTTTAAAATTTTATCAGTTATAATATCTAATATGATAAATACTGATAGGTATAGTTTATTATAAACCAAACCTCTTTGGGACCTTCAATAATTTTTAAGAATTTAAAGCGGTGGGCAGCTAGGTGGTACTATACAGCACTGGCTCTGAAGTTAGGAGAATCTGAGTTCAAATCCAGCTTCAGACATTTAATACTTCCAGCTGTGTGTCCTTGGGCAAGTCACTTAACTCTAATTATCTCAGCAAAAAATAATAAAAATAAAAATAAAGGGCTTCTGAGAACAAAACTTTTAAGAACTGCTGTATGATGCCATTTTGTTAAATGCCTTTACTTTGAACTAAGTATCTACTCTGATTACCTAATATGGGTAAACATATATGCAGGGGTTCATTAGATACACTTTTAGGTGATACGCACTTATAGAGTACTTTGAATCAAGATATTTTCATCCTGTAAATTGGGGCTGTGAAGGTACCACTAGGCATGACACCAAAAGTAAATTTTGTTTATTTGAAACTTGACAGATTTAAAAACCTAAATTAATATACTAGATTTAGCTTCTAAGAGCTGAATTCAACTCTTGATTCTGATATTTACTTTGTGTGATGACCTTAGACAAGTAATTTCTTTCATGGGGACTTCAGTTTCCTAATTTTTAAAATAAAAAGGTTAAACAAAATAACCTGTATGGTTCCTCCTATTTTTCAATCAAGATTCAATTATCTCTTCCAAAATCAATCCATGTTTATGGATCCCATTCTCCAATGACCATCATCCTATTCTGGGGCTTCTGGTAGTTCTGACCATAGACTCATTTTTATTTGTTTAACTAATTCTATGGTATTTGTGTTTGCACAGAACATAACCTAGATTCAATCGCTTTCCTTGAAGCTATGAAACATCAAGGCTTTTCCTGACAGGGCTAATTTAGGTACTGGGATGATTTCTTCACAGCCTGAAAACGTTCTCTCTTGCTGCCTTTATTTTTTTCCCCTAAGTGCTGTTTAGACCTGACTTCCTTTAAATATTTTAGCCCTTTCTGTTGAGTCTTCCCTCAGTTTGTTTATTGACTTTCCTAGTTTCTTGTTCAGGTTCAAAGAACCACTACAATTCTCCTACTCTATTTTAGAGATGTGTATGTAGATGTCATACTGTGTTTATATATTTAACTCATTCAAATTGCTCCCTTTCTCTGGGCCCTCTGGGCATGCAACAGAACATCAACTTAATAGTTATATTAATGTTCCAGCTATAATTCTTCTTACAGGAACAGCCCCAAGAGCTATCCCCTGCAGAACAGATGGAAAAGATGAGTATAAGATCTCTTGAAACGAGGTAATATTTGTAAAGTGCTTGGCAAAGATCCTGGTATACAGTAGGGGCTTAGTAAATGCTTGTTCCCTTATCTCCCCTACCTTCTACCTGAAGTCAAGTAATTGATTATTAATGGATCACCTTGTATCTATTAAAGAGATCCATGTACTCTGCCTTTAGTTTATAATTTATAGGAGAGGTAGTGACTAACCAATCATGGAAAGGCCTGAAAGTCGACAAACTTTCATGATTTCATGGTTCATGAAATAGTAGGAAAGGAAAGTAAGTCTATAAATTTTGGGGTTTTTTTGGAGGTGGGGGGAGGTTCTGGATCTGTGAGTTCATGGATGTGTGTGTGTGTGTGTGTGTGTGTGTATGTATGTGTGTGTGTGAGTGTTAAACACTACATGTAGTTCCAGTATCTCTTATCCCATCCAAAGGAAAGTGAAGAGAAACATTAATAAGACTCCAGGCAAAAAAAGAATCTATTTTAGTAGGATGAAGGACCATTTTAGTGTGCCATCCTCAGGGAAAGATGGGTGAGATATGTGCTACATACACCATGAACCAGGGACTAAGTGGATAAAAGAGATCCTCAGGATGAGGATATTAGTTTCTTGCTACTTCATGGAATCTTATCTCTACTCCAACCTTTAAGAAAACAAGGGAGCTAAAAATTTCTTTAGCAAAGAGACGAGAGGGGAGTAAGTCCAGTAGGCATGGAAGCTAGAATAAGCAGCTAAGAATAGGGGAGATTACCTTCAATGGTTTCTGTTCTCAAATATCCAAGTACAAAAATTTCTCATTTTTGAAATTTTGCTCTAAGAGTTCCCTCCTCCCCAGTCCCTGTCCATTAGGCATCTTGGGAGCAAATAAAGAAGACCATCCACTCCAAGGCAACTACAGACCAGCCTCATTTCCACTTACCCTTAATTACTGAATGGGTGCAGCCTCAGTCAAACCTGTTGAGGATATCAGCTTAAAGAGACCATGGCCTTCCATTGCATCCAGGACCATCTCCAGTCATCCTGATCTATATCTGGTCACTGGACCCATTTAAGTCTGGGGGACAGAGTGTGACAGGTGATCTCTCTCTTAAAATCCAATTCGCTTGCGTGACATACCATCCCTTCCCTGATGTCATGGTCTTCTTTGAGAACAAAGGACAAATAAACAGGAGAAGAAGAAAGAAGAAGAAAAAGGAGAAGAAAAACAAGAACAAGAAGAAAAACAAGAAGAACAAGAACAAGGAGGAGAAGAAGAAGGAGAAGAAGAAGGAAAAGAACAAAAAGAAGAGGGAAAAGAACAAAAACAAGAAGAAAAGAAGAACAAGGAGACCAAAAAGAAGAAAAAAACAAAGATAAGAACAAGAAGAAGAAAGAAGAAAGGAAGAACAAGAAGAAAAAAAAGAAGAAAAGCACAAAGAAAAAGGAGAAGACGACAATCTATCTAGACATCTTGACTTTTGCCTTGCCACTTAGCCTCTTCTTCCCTACTTGTAAGATCCAATATCTTGATTTAGGACTTGGCTTCTAGGGTCCATGTTCCTCTTGTCCATCAAAGAAAATGGAAACGTATTAGTTAGATTTTACTAAAATCTCTGCAAAGTTTGTAGATGGATTGAAATTTGAATACCATGATGTAGTAAAATTGGAGAGTGATATATTTCTTCTATCTTAGATTTGTATCTATGTATTTGTATCATCCATTTGGATCTTTGTGAGGTGTTTTTTCATTAATGACAGTCATTAAAATTAAGAGTGGAAATAACTTAAAACTTGGCCTTCAATTATTGTTTCACAAGATGGTAAGCTAAGATTTTCAAAATGAACGAAGCAGATTCATTCAAATTATTTTTAATATATGTATATGTGTGTATATACATATGCTAGCAAGAAACAAATTTTTGTACCATTTAAAAATGAAACAGATTTAAAACAATTTTAAATAACAGAAAGTGACTGTCTTTTCAATAGAATTGTTTTGATGATCTTGTTGTACAGTGATGCCACTCCTTTCCACTTAAATCTTCTCATTTTTACAATTTTTTGTCCTGGGCCTGAGCTATGTCGTTTTGTGGTATCTGACTCCAAATTGATTCTAATACTTTCCTGGTCATAATTTAGTACTTAAATCTCGGGGAGTCACTTGAGACATACAGAGTTAAATGATCTGTCCAGGATCACACAGCAAATAAATATCAGAGAGGGATTTGAGTAAAGGTCTTTCTGACTTCAAGCCTTACTCTATCCTTAGACTATGGTCCCTTTATATTAACAGTACTCACTTATCTTATTATCTTTATGATATCTGGATGGCACAGTAGATAGAGTGCTGCTTGAGAACTATTCTCTTCTTCCTTAATTCAAATCTGATTTCAGATATTTAATAGCTGTGTGATCCTGGGCAAATTACTGGGCAAGTTTGCCTCAGTTTATTCACCTGTAAAATTAGCTAGAGAAGGGAATGACCAACCACTCCAAGACCTTTGCCAAGAGAAGGAAGTCATGAAAAATAAGACAAGACTGAAAAATGATTGAACAATTAAAAAAACCTCAGACCTCAGCCAAATCTGAAGGAGGAAAGGTTTCTCACCCTTTGTGAGCAAGCAGTCTTCAAGCCAGTAAATGTTCATGTTCTCTCACCCGCCCTTAAACAGCATCTTCCAATCTAGGTTCTTAAATGAGTGCAAACAGAAAGAACTCACGGTTCCCAGGGGTGTCTTTAGAAAAAAAAAATAGCCAGACAATTCAGATAAGCTGAGGGCCCTCACTAGGCTTAAAATCCCATTTCCTCTGTCTACTTGGCTTCCCTGCCCCTGCTGGAGAGATGGAACTCCACGTGCACTTCTGAGGGCTGGCTGTTGTTAACACTCCTCAGCTGGAACTTGTCTCTCTCCTCTTGTCCTTCTTTGTCCTCATGTTTCTGCTCCCATTGTAAATGAGTGTGACTGACAGGGAGCTCTGTCTGAAATCAGGTGCCCTTTCTAAGCAGAGGAGCATCTCTACAATGGGAGCTCTAGTGATGGCCCAAGCGCTGCTTTGCTCATTGTTACAACTACTCCTACCCTTCTTTGCTCCAAGGCAAAAAACAGCATTTTATATATTGGGAAGACCGTTTTTCCAACTTTTTGTCCGTGTGTGTGTGTGTGTGTGTGTGTGTGTGTGTGTGTGTGTGTGAGAGAGAGAGAGAGAGAGAGACAGAGAGAGAGACAGAGAGACAGAGAGAGAGAGAGAGAGAGAGAGAGAGAGAGAGAGAGAGAGAGAGAGAGAGAGAGAGAGAGAGAGAGAGAGAGAGACAAAGAGACAGACAAAGAGACAGACAGAGACAGAAAGAAGAATGGAAAAAGAGAGGAAGGGAAAGAGACAAAAAGTGAGACAGAAAGACAGAAGGAAAAAGAAAAAGAGGGAGAGAGAGAGAGAGAGAGAGAGAGAGAGAGAGAGAGAGAGAGAGAGAGAGAGAGAGAGAGAGAGAGAGAGAGAGAGAGAGAATGAGTTTCTTCATTGAAAGCACCTGAAAAGGGCTAGGCTTTGTCCTAGATATCTTTCCTGGGTCTCATTCCTAGGTGTAAATACAAAGTTTGTTGAGTCTCATCTGACTACAAACAAAACCTCTTACCTGCCTGAGGGAGAACATTTCCATCCTGTCTGTTTATGTAGGTTGCTCGGGCTTCCTTAGTGGACCAAGGGTCACAAGAGGATCCAGTACTGATGTAACCAGGGCTGACAGGTGCATTTTGCCTTAGTTGAGAGAGTGCTGGCCTTGGAAGCAAGAAGGCCTGAACTTACATACTACATTAGACACTAACTGATTTTGTGTCCCTGTGCTTGGTGAGTCATGAAAATTAGTGCAGCACTTTACATCTAGGGCCTCATTTGATAGTCACAATGACTTTGTTATTCCCATTTTACAAATCAGAGGGTCCCACACAGCTAGTGATTCAAACAGGATTCAAATGAACATTTCTCTTACTTCAAGTTCAAGAAACATCTAAAGCTGCCTTTAACTTTAGTTTTCTCACCTGCAAAATAAGCCTGATAGTACCTGCAGTGCTTATGTCACAGGCAGATCATAAAAATCAAAAGAAATAATGCATGGAAGGAGCTTGCTAAACTTTTAAAGTTCAGTATAAGCCATTATACTCCAGAAGAACTGGGAAATATAGGAGAAAATCCATCAATGGACGAAGTAAGAACTGTGGAAGAGTCTGAGCCTTAGAAGTGCCAATTATCGTTATCTCCATCATTATCGAGTCACCATCATCTTGATTGTAGATCAATTGAACCAGAATACCTGCTTCTTTTAAATATATATATATATATATATATATTTAAAAATCTATTTATTTAAAACTTAAATACAAAATAGAAAAAGAAAAAAATTGCCATGTACACAGCAGAATATAAGATTCAAAATATGAGACAATAAATTTCCATTTCAAGAAGGTCTATATAATAGATACTATACATAGTATATAAATATGCTATAAATAATATATAAATACTAAATACTAAAACAATTCTTCAAAGTTGTCCATATTTCCTTCCTTGTAGTTTTTTTTTGTTTTATGCTGTGCACTTCTTACTTTATTCTTTATTTTCCTTCTTCCTCATACCTACCTCTCCCAAGAATGCTACAATTAAGCATATATATATAATATATATATAAGCACATATACATTACATATACAAACACACAATACATAAACATATACAGAGGTATCTATACTCATACATATATGTACACATAGACATTCATATATGTTTATGTAAGGTCATACTACATATGTCCTCTGTTTCTTTGAAGATGGATAACATCACTTTTCATAAGTCTAAATCTTTCCATATTTTTCTAAATCTACCACTTCATCATTTCTTACATCACAGCAATATACCAACCATATGCAATCTTATTATTTTAAATAGTATAAAACAATATTTATATGTCTGTTCCAGTACAGTTTCTCTATTTTTCTCTTTTGATTAAATCTATTTTAGCTTTAACTTGGTCTGAGATTAATTATTTCTGCCTCTGCTCTTTTTATCTGCTCTTAAAAAAAAGGCAAATAGTCCCAATAAGCAAAGAGAAGCTTTTCTTAAAATGTGTGGACCCTCAATGAGACCAAAGAAAGAAGAAAAGGACTCATTTTAATAAAAATATTCATGGAAATTCTCACTGTAGTGGCAAAGTATTGACCTATACCATAATTTGGTATAGGAATGTCATGAAATCCTGCTATGCTATATGAAATGATGAAGAGGATGGTTTCAGAAAAACCTGGGAAGATTTGTATGAACTGAATCAAATGAAGAGAGAAGGATCAGGAGAACATTTTATAAAATAATAACACTGTAAAATAAAAAGTTTGAAAGAACTCTGATAAATTAAATTTCAAACCATGATTCCAGAATACTGATGATGAAGCATGCCATATAACTGATAGAAAAGGTGATGGACTGCAGAGAGGCTTGCATTTTTTTTGCTTTTTCCCCCTCTTAATTACAAATAGATATAATAACATTCATTTTTAATAATTTTTGAATTTCAAATTCCCTCCCTTGCTTCTCTTTCCTCTCTTTGAAAAGGTAATCACTTTGATATCAATTATACATGTGCAGTCATGCAAAAAAAAAAAAAAACCCAACCTTTCCTATTAGCCATGTTGCAAAAGAGAACAAAGACAAAAAAAGAAAGGAAAAATATAAGAAAAAAAGCAAAAATTGTATTTTTTGATCTTCTCTCAGACTTCATTAGTTCTTTCTCTCGAGATAGGGAGCATTTTTCACCATAAGTCCTTCAGAATTATCTTATATCATTGTATTGCTAAGAAATATCAGTATAATGATAAGTTGATTATCATACAATACTGATGCTGTTGTGTAGAATGGTTCTGCTCATTTTTCAGTTCATGTAAGTTTTCCCAGGTTTTTCTGAAACCATCCTGCTTGCCATTTCTTATAGCACAATAGTATTCCATCACAGCTATATACCACAACTTGGTTAACATTCCTCAAATGATGATCTTTCCTTCAATTTCCAATTCTTTGCCACCATAAAAAACAGCTATAATAAATGTTTTTGTTCATATAGGACCTTTTGCCTTTTTCTTTGATCCCTTTGTGATACAGACCTAGAAGTGCTGGGTCAAAGGGTATGCCCTTTGGTCATTCCAAATTATTCTCCAAAATAGTTGGATCAGTTCACAATTCCAAGAGTGCACCAGTGTCCCAATTTTTCTACAACCCCTGCAATATTTGTTATTTTTCTTTTCGGTTATATTAGACAATCTGATTCTTGGAATTGTTTTAATGTGCATTTCTCTAATCAATAGTACTATAAATCACACCTGATTAGAGAGATGCATTTTTAAACACAGCCAATTTGAGAATTGTTTTGCTTGACTATGCATATTTGTCACTAGGGTTTTCTTTCTCTCTCTTCCCCACCTTGGGCTTCCATCATTGTGCCATCAGACACAAGGCAATGTGGGGGACAGGAGATTGGGAGAAGAAGGAGACAATGCATAGGATCTCTCCCAGCCCTTTTCCAAAAAAGAATAAAACAGAAGGAAGGCAAGTAAAAAAATCACAGACAAGCTGGACAGTTTTGAAACTTACATGTCGAATCACATACTTTAAAAGAAAAGCAAGATTAATATAATGCAGTCTCATAGTTTAATGTATAATCTTCGCTTAAATGTATACGGAGATATTTGCTTTATTTGCAAATTTATTTGCAAATTAAATTGAAAAATGAAATAGTGTGAAATACTTTGTTGCCTAAGTGACTTTAAAGGGAAAAAAATCCTCTTGGGACTCTATTAGCCACTTAAGATTTGAAGATGCTCACTGAAAGGTGTCAATTCTAGTTCCATCTTTATAACTACCCTGAAGAAATTTTCACAACTATTCTTTGGAGCCTGGCTCTTCTGCCTCTATTTCCATGGCAACAGATATTCAGTATGTGAGCCCAGGGAGCAGCATCCTTTTGACTATATCTTAGATCAGCCCATTCTCATAGTGGTTGCTGGGGAAATAGCTGACTTTCTAAAAGGAATTTCCATTCAAACCCAAAGAAATAAAAATTGGTCTTAAAGTGAAAGGAATGAAGACAGGAAAAAAAAGTACTCATATCATCAAATTAGGATGCTATGGCAGCTTTCTTTCTTTTTAAAATAATAATTGATTTTTATTTTTTTCAATACATGCAAATATAGTTTTTAACATTCATCCTTATAAAATTTTATGTTCCAAATTTTTCTTCTTCCCTCTGTACCTTCCTCTTCCTCTAGACTGCAAGCAATTCAATATAGGTGAAATATGTGCAATTCTTCTAAACATATTTCCAAATTTGTCATATTACACAAGAAAAATCAGGTAAAAAGGGAAAAATGAGAAAAAATAAGCAAACCACCCCAACAACAAAGGTTAAAATACGATGTTATGATCCACACTCAGTTCTCACAGTCCTCTTTCTGGATGTAGATGATTATTTCCATCATACATTTAAAGGAATTGGCCTGAATTGCATCATTGTTGATAAGAGCCAAGAATATCACAGTTGATCATCATTTAATCTTGTTTTTAAAAAGCAGCCATTCTTTTACTTAAGAGTAAAACCTGCAAGATTACTGAGATCAGGGGCCATACCTTCCTTTTTGGTTTGTCTATTCCCTTCCTTTTTCTTCCCTGCTCTTACTCTAATGGATCTCTAGTCTGTAGATGACCCCTCTCCAGTTAAGGAAACCCTTACATATAAAAATCTGAACTTATACACTAAATTATAGAATAATTACTTGCATTTCAGAAGTGTTTCACCCAAGGGCTACATTAAATAGTAAAGTTCTCTGGAGCTTTTCAAACTAGCTCTGACCAAAACCAAAAAATCTATAAGCAACATTTCATAACAAAAAATTTATATAAAATGAGGTAAACTTCCAGTTGTAGATATTTGGTAATAGCTTATTTTAGAGGGTCCTTAGAGGTCATCTATTTGAAAGTGTAAAATGGAAAAAACATGGCTTCTGGCATCAGGAGACCTGGATTCTAGCCATGACTGCCATTTGTTAGGTGTGTGATCTTTGGAAAGTCATTTGACCTAATGTGTTACTTCATCTATAAAATAAAGATTTGGCTTCAGAGCCAAATTCAGAGCTCCAAATCTCTAATCTTGTTATTTTCTTAATTTTATGAAGCCCATATTATTTAAGCTCAGAGAGGTTAGATGATTCATCTAAGATCATTCAGATAATTAATGACAAAGCTCAAACTGAAAACTGTTACCTTGACAGATATTTCAGTATTCTTTCTGACATGCCAGCCCAATAAATTTCAACACTCAGAATCACTAAATCGGAGAATTGGAAGGGATTTCATAAGCCATATAGACAAACAGGTATACAACTAAGCTTTAAGTAGGACAAAGTACTTTCCTTATAATTCTGTGATATAGATATAACTAATAATATGTTCCCATTTTATTGATTTGGAAACTGAGGTTACCTGAATTTAAACTGAACACGGCCACTGAATTTGTAAGTAATCAAAAAGGGATTTGAACTTGCTTCTCCTGACTCTTAGCCCAGTGCTCCATCTACTATGTAATACCACAAAATTCCCAAAATTTGGTCATTCAATTTTTTTTGAAAAACTTTCAATGATAGAACTCCTGAGGCAGTCCATTCTAGTTACAGTTAGCCCTAAATATTAATAAACATTTCTCTATATGAAATATACAGATATGTACATATATAAATATCTCTTATACCTCTTGATGTCTCTGCAACAAAATAAAGTACATTCCTTAGATAGGTTAGTCCTATTGCTTTTTGCTTTCAATCTCAACTTTTCCCTTTATTTTTCCTCCCCCTCCAATATTTACTATCTCAGTTTTACAGATTATATTTTCAGGTCGGAGTCATAAAGTTTTATGCAATGCTGTTTCTGCCCAAGCCTAAGGGAATTTTATAAAGAGACAGCCCAATGCTTCATGCTGCATATGTGAATGAAGATATGACTATGGATTGGCTGACAACACTTAGTACAATGTTGTTTATCTTTGTAAGGAATGCACTGTACTTTGCTGTAGGGACTTCCAGAGACATAGGAGATATATGTGGAAAGAGAAGTTTCAGAAAGTTATTAGAGAGAGACTTCTGAATGGCAGACTTAAACTCCTGGAGATGTGGACATATGTAGGAGCTGGTCACATCACATTCTTTTCTCTCCACAGCTTGCAATTTTAGAGATTGTTAAGATTGTTGGGTGAGATCATTCTCACTCTCTCCTGGTTTGAACTGAGATTTATATAACTCTAGCCGAAGAGTTCATTTACTCTTGTGTATTCTTGGGTATAATCTAATTTGTAGAACTTCTCCAATTTCTGGTTACTGTTTTGCTTAGATAAATGTCTTTATCTATTTGTGGTCTTCTCTGTAACTGGCATTTGATGAGAAGCTGCTAAGTATAAGCTAAACATAACCATCCCTTCACCTTCAGAGAGATCAAAGAATCGGCTTTTGTTCTGGACCCTTAATGTTGCACCCTTAGACTTAAGCAACCTTAGAAACATTTGAAGGTAGCAGATAGATTTAATTCTAGTCTAATACCTCTCTTGAAGATATTGCAACCTCTGACGGTCCTTGACTCTACCTATCACTAGATAGCAAGATGATGGGATAGAAACAGTTTACCTCCTACTTTCTTTAGATGTAAGATCTGACATATCCATGCTATGTATTGATGAACCACATCTACATATGTCTGTATTTGTGTGTATGTGTGTATATAGATAACCTCATACAGAGATTTTACAGTTAAAAAGATAATTCACTTTATTTTGCTCTCAAACAGGTAAATCCACATATTTGAAAAATAAAACATTCCAACAAATCATATTCCTCAAAAGTGAACAATTTCATAAGAAAACAATATTAGTATTTGTAGTCAATACTTTCATATTCATTCATAACTCTTATACATCTTAAGATTATCTAGGTATTCATTATAGCTAAGGATCTAAAGCCCAAATCATGGTGATTTGCATTTGTAGATCATTTTACATAGTATATGAAGCACACTCACATACATCATCTCATTTATTCTATATCTAGATATGTGTGTATATGTTCTCTTCCCAGTGGATACAGTACTTCTTGAGAATAGAAACTGTTTCATTCTTTTTATTTTTATTCCCAGCACCCAGCATTGTTCTTGGCACATAATAGGTACTCCATAAATGTACGGGCTGATTGACTGAATTCTTACAACAATCCTTTGAGGTAGGCAAGTTGGGTCATTGTTCTCAATTACAGATGAAAAAACTGAGAGTGATTTATCTATAATCACATGATTAAAAAATGACAGAGTCCCATGGGATTAAAAATGAGGTTTTTTCCTATAAAAGTTACTCTGGGGAGACATTTCTGCTTCTATTTATTAAGGAAATTTATAGACTTCTATCTGGGGAGATTAAAGGCCACTAGGTAACACCAATGGGCATTCACAACCTGAACCTAAATACTGTAAGCAAGTTTATTTACATAAACTTACCATCTGCCAGATAAACTACATTTCCTCCTAAATATCTTTTTGTTTATGATATGTTGAAATTCTAAATGGCAATAAAGAAACTAGGTTTAAAAAACAATCTGGGGTGAAAGATGGTAATGGGCTATAAATCCTTTTCCTTCCAGGGAATTTTGACAGACTAAGCAGTAATATGACCAGAAAATAGTGCTTTGAATATAAAGATATCCAGTGATTTTCATGAAATTTATTTTTTTGGATTTCAATTTCTATTCCCTTCTGCAGAAATAGACAAAGTGGTGAAAATGTGATGGCTTGCTTTTTTTTTCTTGGTGGACAAAGGTGTGTCAGGATTGCAAGGCCTCTCACACAGGTATATATGAGAGAAGTGAGAACTCAGAAAGTGTTGTCAAGAAGGTCTCTGATATGGATCTTATAACACTATGTTGCCCAGTTTTTTGATGTATTCTGTGCTCGAGACCTAAAGCTATTCATTGCCCAGCCCAACACATCACCCCCCCCCAGGATCCCTAGAACTATACTGCCACAAAGAAGTCTCATCCGATTCTCCCCATAAAACATAGTATAACAGGCCAGCCAAGCACCTGTTCAGAAGCCTGAGCTAGAAGCAGCCTCTGAGTGGGAGAGAGACTGGTACCCTTCTCGGGGCTCTTGGCAGCAGCTATTCTTGTTCCTCAACATAAATCTCTTACCTTCCTGATAGGTGGATATCAATGAGTGGGTGGGTAGCAATAAGAATGTGACAAGGAAGAAGACATTGAGATTTTCCATCTATATCTCCCCTACCTTCTTAAACTTGTAGTAGGAACAAAATAACCTGGCTATTGAATGATGAGATACTTCATTGATATATAATAGCTTCAACCCTGGAAAAGTATCCTCTGAGCATGTAGGTCATTTTCATCAAGTTTTTGATTTTACATTTAGGCCCCACATCATCTTCATTCATTAAAGCAATGTCAAGAAAAAGTTAGAAATGTTTTCTGAAGATGTTTCTGGGCCCTGAAAACACAACCACACTGACCCAGGCAGGCAGAACATCAGTTAAATGTGGAAGTACGATGCTTCCTTTCCTTTCTCACTCATAGATTCTGATTACAAGCATGAGGTTAGAGAAGTGTGTAGATTCACCATTCCTTTGCTTTATCCGCCATCAACACTGACCAGGGCTTTCTGAGATCAGCCATCTCCACAATCCCAGCTCCCATATCCCTTGTATTTCTGGAACTGGTACCAATTCTCAAGTGCTAGTGTGGCCACCCTCACTAGAATATGAAGCCTAAGAATAATGGGTGCTAGAATCTAGTTTGTATTCATGTGGAGTTGACTTGGGAAAACTTATCAAGTCAATGACCTAGTTGGAAAGTTGTCTTCATTGTTTTAAACCCTTTCTGTTTATGACAAAATTGGAGCTAAGTAAAAACAATCCAGAGCCAAGCTTGTCCACTGTCTGGCACCACAGGTAGTAGTGTCAGTAAAATTCAATAATACTGTGTTTCATGCTACAGAAATATGATTCATTTGGGAGAAAAGGATGTGGTGATTAGCACTGCTTAAAAATCTTTCTGCTGGAACCAGGAAAACATTGTAACAGCAAGATCAACTGTGATGGATTTGGCTCTTCTCAGCAATGTGAAGATTCAAGGAAATTCCAAAAGATTTAGGATGGAACTGCCAATCAGATCCAGAAAAAATATGGATAATGTGGATTAAAGTGTGGTATTTTCACCTTTTTGTTTATTTTTTCTTTCTTACGTGTTTTCCCCTTTTGATCTGATTTTTCTTGTACAATATGACAAATATGGAAATATGTTTAAAAGGATTGTACATATTAAATCTATATCAGATTGCTTACTGTCTTGGGGAGGGAGGGAAGACATAAGGGGAGGAGGCAGAAAAATCTGGAAAACAAAGTCTTACAAAAATGAATATTGAAAACTATCTGTATTTGGAAAAATAATACACTACTGAAAAAAAAAATCTTTCTGCTGTTTAGGGTACAGGGTAACAGCCTATCCAAAAGGAGAACTCCCACCACACTTGTAACTTGTAACTTGCCATTTGTAACGTGCCCTCCTGGCAGTTACTATTACTAGTCTGTCCTAAGCCCAACAGAGTACCTTTGACCACTGTCCTTTGCAGTGTCAACTCTACCTGGCTCACCTCCTCTGAGGCCTTCAAAGGTCTCTGGCCACGATCTCTTGAATCTATAGTTTAATAATTGGTAGCACGCTCAAGAACAGCCATGTGTAATCTTAAAAGCCTTTATTGTACCTACTCACATAATGCCCTAACTGATGCCCTGACTTGTTGGTTCCCGAGTGAACACCTGGTCAGAAGACCCACGTGTTCACTACCAAAATCCTTACCTCTTTTGGCTATCCATCTTGGCTTGGTCACTCAGGCTAGGGAGCCAGGGTGAAGACAGATAGATAGGTGAATGGACAGATAGAATTATAGATTTAACACTTTAGAGGCTATATAACCCTCTAATATTTAAAGATAAGGAAACTATGGGTAGGAAGAAGGATCCATATGAAATAGCAAGAAATCCTAGAAGAATGAGCAAGGATTGGGAAAATCATCCAACCAAAAGAATCAGAGAAGCGGGCTATTATCTACTTGAAACTCATATATAAATAATGCAATGAGTTATCACAATGAAAAGACAGTGTTCTTACAGCATAAGATGGGTAGGGAAGGAAGATAAAAAAGTATTTTGAAGGAAACTGCTAGACACTATAAGAAGAGTAGGAGAAAAAGAGGAAGGGAGATTGGGGAATAAGGGAAGGAGGAGGAGAGAATAGCAAGTTAGGGTTGAGGGGGGAAGGCAAGAAAAAAGAATTAGGGGAGGGAAAGGGAGAGAGAGAGAATCTGAGAGACAGATTTTTGCCAATGTTAACTGTGAACAATTGTCTGCTCCTTTCATTTATTGCATGAAATGTGAGTCACTCTGCAGTAAAATCTAGCTTTTGGCAAAAGCAAAATCTAGTACCTGACTTGCTGGGTGAATTTAGCAGGCTGCTCCCTGACTGAGAGACTCAATTAGAACTTCTTATCCGAAGTAAAGTTTCTCAGTTGTCCTGAAGCTCAGGAAAGAGGGGATGAACACCTGCTTTTATAATCTCTCCCAGTCCAAGAAATGCAAGAGTTCATGTTCTTTAATATCTCTGTTTCTTAGGTGCACTTGAGGTTGGAATCAGGAACCCCACATTACAATTAAGGACTGAGAAGGATCAATAAAGCTCCTTGAACTGGGGCAGAACAAATGAGGTGAAAATCACATGACTTTGGACTCCTGAGGCTTCAACCTCAATCTGAGAGGCAATCTTCCAGTCTGAGAGCTGATTAGCAGGCTACATCCATGGTCCCCAAACTCCAGTTGCTTTGGGATCACAGTGGGGATCTTCATCAGGATAGAATACTGGTACAGAGCTCTTTTGATAATGTTGGAGCCGGCCCAGAAGCTTCTTAACAATACTGGGATATTTACTGGATAGGTCATATCTCTCTTCAGGGTCTTGTTGTATATCAAAAAGCCAGAGGTTTTTGTTTGGGGGGTCAGGTGATGGTTGCCTTGTGATATTGGATAATGATGGAGGTGGAAACCAATAACCACAGCCTGTTAACAGAAATACAAAACAGTAAGAAGAGACCCAGCATACATGTGAAGAGAACTTGGAAACATGCACACTTGGCTTTTCCCAAAAGGCCCTGCATCCCTGAACTCTTTCCCACCTGAACTCACGCCCCCTGATATACCTGGCCAGGAGTAGAAGTAGATATGCTTCTTGCTATTCAGTGCTATTTCCAGATAACTTCACTCCACCAAGTCTATTCTCCTTTCTAGATCCTGTTCTTGGGTTACATTCTTGGGTTGGTTCTGGAGTTATATTTCCTTCCTTCTCAAGGAATCCTCAAAGACATTCTCTATCCTAAATCCTACCCTTAAACTAGAGGACTTAACTGACATGTTGAGGCTCCCTCAAATACTCTTTCTTCCTTGTTTATCCTTCTCAACTGTCATGATCTTAGTCTTCATTCTGTGATGAAGCTTCTCTCTTTTCTCTAGGACAACAGCTTCCAAAATGTTAATCTCACATTTCTATCAGTAATAAATTTTTAAATGCGTATTTAGTTACTTATAAATTATGTACATGTATTAGTGAACTATAACACGCGCTAGAAAACTTTTAAAAATATAGAAATTTTAAAAAGAGTGGGGAAATGCCTTTGGGAGCTGTGTAGAGAATGGAATGGACAGATGGGCAAGAGGTTTAAAGAAGGTCAAACTGCAGTAATCTAGGACAGAGGTGATCAGGTTCTGAACCCACAGAGGGGAGAAGACAGAAATATTATGGAGGGAAAACAGGAAGATTTGGTGACAAATTGGATATGTGGGGTGAAGGAGAATGAAGAGTGAAGGTGATTCCTAGGTTGTGAATGTGGATTCCTAGAAGAACAGTGGTACTCTCAACAGAAATAGGGAAGTTTGTAAATGAGTAGGGTTTTTTTGGGGGGGTGGTGAGGAAAGATAAAGGGTATGATACAGATTACATACCATCCATACTTGCTCATTCTGTCCCACTCAAAATAAAAAGGGGGAATATAGGAACCCTTATCCCTGATCACCATCCAGAAGAAGAAAGAAAGGAAAGAAATAAGCAAAGAAACAAAAAAGGCATTTAATACATGCCTTCTATGTGCAAGGCACTATGCTCAACATGCCACAATTATTATCTTATTTAATTCTTATAATATGGGAGCTTGATGCTAATATTACCCTTATTTTACAGATGAAGAAACTGAAGCAGACAGAGATTGATTGATTTCCTAAGGTCATACAGCTATTAAGTGTCTGAAGCTGCATTTGAGATCAGGTTTTTCCAATTTCAGAACCAGAGCTTGAGTCATTATGTCACTTAGTTGTTTAAAAACCCACAGAACACAGAAATACCGTTTGAGGTGCTCTTGCTATGGTCAAAGGGGATCTGAGAGACAGAAGATAGGTATGTAGAGAGGTGGAACTTTGTCTGGGCAGTGATGTCAGGCTAAGAGAATGGAAACTGGGAGCTTTCACAGGAGAGGAAGGAGATGGAATACAGCTATGCTGAGGAAAAAGGGTAGGAGTAGTTAGGGAGCAATTACAGAAAAGTGACTTGATTAATTATCCTAGAGAGGAAACAAGTGTGATCCAACTTCCCACTTTCTGATTAGCTGACCACTTATCTCTTGGGGACAAGTCATGGTTCTGGCTTTGGAGACAGAGGCTAGAGTATAAAACACAAACTCCTTTGTGGAAACTCTCCACCATCTGGCTCCAGCCGACCTTTCCGGGCTCATTCCCATTCTTCCCCTTCACCCATTCTACACCTTTGCCATTCTTTGTCATTCTTCACATCTGACATTTCACTTTTCATCTCCTTGCCTTTGCATAACGTCCTCCATGCTTCAGAGGCTTCTCTTCTCATCTCTGCCTTGGAGAATTTCTGGCTTCCTTCCAAAATCAGTTCCTGGGCTACCTCCTAAATGAAACCTAAAACTTCCCCAGGTGCTAGTACCTTCCCCCTTAGAAATTACATATAATGTATAAAATTTGTGTCTATTTTTTGTGTTCATATTAATTATTTCTAAAAGAAAGTAAATTCCTTTCAGGACAATAACTGCTACTTTTTTTCTTGGCTGAATTCTTAGAAACTAGCACAGTATCTGACAGTCAGGGGTAGTTGGTAAATGCTTAAAAACGATCTCTCTAGGAAAAAAAATACCCATAATACATTTTTAAGTTTAATCTGCATTATTAACACTTTTTCAAGACCTGTTTTTGTACCAATTGCCAATTTCTGAGGTGTAAATACAATTGAAAATTTAGCAATCGATTGTCTGCTGTCATTTGAGCTGCCTCCAGCACATCCCTGAACAACACATCACTCACTTAATGAATGCTCGTTAAATGTTATTGAATGGTCACAAGCATTTAAAATTATCTGCCTTCTCAAAAATGTAGTGGGAAACTTCTTCCTTTCCCCCCCTTTTAGAATTAATTTCCAATGGTTTTAGTAAAAATCAGTAGATTAAACCCAATTTTCTGACTTAGTAGCTCAAAGAACATGCCTTATAAGGGTCATTGGTTTAATTTGTAGACATTTGCTTGATTATCTTGAAAATAAACATTCAAAGAAACTTGAAAAATAGTAATAACACATTGTAATTGAGAACAGGTTGCCTAGCAAAAGAGGGAAGAGAAAACCTTAAAGAATTAATATTTTACTTCTGCCACACAACACGAAGGATCATAAAAATATTTTAAAGACTATTTTTAGCCCTCCAGGTGTCTGGGTATGGGCAGGAAAAGGGCAGAATTTAGGGACAGAGAAGTAAGCAAACTACTGCATGCACATAATGTTAAGAGATGATCTTCTTATTCTCATTTTTCACTTTATAGCTGCAAATTTATGACAATTTTACTACCTGGATAGCCAGTCAGTAGTTTCCAGTTTCCATATCGAATTGCTGCATGGATAGATACATTGAAGGTAGAATATGTAGTAGGAAAGGAATCACTCTTAGAGGGAGGCCTAGTGCTTTCTGGACCTAAAAGGAAACAATATGGAAGAGTGAGGTTAAATTTTCAGTAGCATAGAGTTATAGATCTACTTTATGTTTCTCTTGCAGAACACTAAGTAGCTTTGATATAATACTAGAGTATAAACAGGTTTCCTGCCCTAAAAATGAATTCTTCATTATACTGTTATTTTATATAAATAGCTACAGTAACATCAGATGTCTAATTGTTAGAAATCCTGAAAAGAAATATTTCAAAGGCATTAGAGTTCTGATCTAGCTTTAAAATATCTATGCCCTGTCTTTTACATTGTTCTGTTGTAGTATGTGGGGGGGGATGAGGAGAAGAGTATTTAAAATCTGGGAAAGACTAGTCTGGGATTTCACTTCTTGCTGGGGGAATGCCCTCTAACCAATGCAAAATGGCACATTATCTAGGTAGGGGAGGAGAAAAGAAGAAAAAGAAATTTACATGATAATTTAGCTGAATATTTGAAGAAATGGCAAACTGTGCATAGCAGATTTGCAATTTCATTTACAATCATCTTTTTTATTGTGCTATTTTGTGGAAATGCTTGTTTTATTTTATATTCCATTTATTCCATATCCATTAAAGATAAAATAAAAAAAGGAAAGACATCATTTGTGAGTTAATAGTCTAGAGCATTGTCCAGCACACTGGAAAGTTAAGCAAATCACCTAGGAACACCCAGTCAGGATGGGTCAGAGGATAACACTAGGTCAAGCTGCCTGTTGTTAACAGGACATGGGGATTAAACACTCTCATTTCCTGCAAGGGAGGATGTGTTGATAAACTGCAATGAACAAATCCTTGAAGGACTTTACCTTCTAGCTTAGAGAACTCTTGCCAGAGGACCTCATTGTTCTGACTGGTCAGTATTTCATGTAGCCCTCTATATTTAAGCAGGCTTCAGATGAGCTTTACTTCATTGCTTCTATCTCACCAGCACCTGAAAACCCTCTATGGCTTCCCTTACTCCTACATCATCATAACTTTACAAATA
This sequence comes from Sminthopsis crassicaudata, assembly GCF_048593235.1. Taxonomy (NCBI): domain Eukaryota; kingdom Metazoa; phylum Chordata; class Mammalia; order Dasyuromorphia; family Dasyuridae; genus Sminthopsis; species Sminthopsis crassicaudata. The sequence goes on from NC_133617.1 coordinate 584,853,557, forward strand.
TTATCTCATTTGATCCCCACAACAAGTCTGGGAGATAGGTGCTATTATTATCCCCATTTTACAGATGAGGAAACTGAGACAAACAGAAGATAAATGACTTGTTCAAGTATCAAAGGCTGAATTTGGAATCAGGTTTTCCTAATTCTAGGGAAAGTATTCTTTAAACTGTTCTACTTAGTTGTGTTTCTAGTCATAATCGAATCACTATTGTCATTATTACTTGAAAAGGTATGTTAATTTATTGCCCTTAGTCTCCACTCAGCACCTGGTAACTTTCCAAATACATTCCTCTCTGGATATCACTAAATGCATTGTTTTTCTGCCACCTCCTCCCCTTAAAAAGTAAGTTAATTATGGGCAGGGACTGTCTTTACTTTAGTATTTGTATTTCTAATTCTTGACACAGAGAAAATATTTTGAAGGCTTTTTTATTAAATAATTTTCTTTTCTAATTGAATATGGAATTATAGGCCAAATGTTTGTTTGTGCTTTTTTAAATTGATTTTTTTTCCTGATTATACATGTACATTCATTTTTAAATACTTATTTCTTTATGAATCATGTTGGGAGAGAAAAATCAGAACAAAGGGGAAAAACCACAAGAGAAAAAAAAAAACAAGAAAAAATAAAGTGAACATAGTATGTGTTAAATTACATTTAGTCTCCATAATTCTCTCTCCAGATGCAGATGGCATTTTCCTCTTGTGATTCTTTTTTTTTTTTTTTTTTTTTTTTTTTTTTTTTTAACATTGTTTCCTTAGAGCTTTGTTTCCAATCATTGAGATTGCCTTGGATCACTGAACTGCTGAGAAGAACCAAATCTTTCACAGTTGATCATCACACATTCTTGCTGTTACTATGTACTATGTATTCCTATTTCTGCTTGTTTTGCTCAATATTGGTGTAAATCTTTCCAGGACTTTGTAAAATCAGCTTGTTCATCAAATTTTTATAGAACAATAATATTCCATTACTTTCAAAAACCATAACTTATTCAGCCATTTCCTAGTTGATGGGCATCTAACTCATTTACTAATTCTTTTAAAAGGAGTTAATTTCTTTTGTTCATGGCACACAGTAAACTTGGATTTGTACAGTTCAGTGATTTCATCTTTGAGGGGAACTTTTGGAATGGCAAATTACTTTGCTGATGCAAACTGACAAAATGTCCACAGTTTAAAAACCTTCTTAGAGCTCTGAGAGGTTTAGCACTTGCTGATCATCAGAGGGCCAGGTCTCCTGGACTCACCTTCCAGTTTCTGTGCCATAATCTCTTTCTTGGCCATGAGTGTAAAGTACAAGTTGGTACAGAGCCAGTGTGTAGTCATGTCTATCTTCTATAGTTGGTTGATGGGTATCAAACATATATACTTTCATGACCTTCTCCAGAAGTGAAGTGACAAAACTTCACTTGTTTTGTCAGGGTCCAACTGTGTCAGGGTCCAAACACTTATAGTTTCAAGTCCTTATTTGTCTGTCCATGTACAAATTGTTTACAAGCTCTTTAAAATGATACCTAATTGCTGGGGTCTTCATACTGTGAGAAAAGAACTGATTGAAAACTGAGGTCCCAGAGGGCAAAAACCATTTTTTTTGGCTGAGGTCTTTTTATATTTCTCAGCAAGGAATACAAGATCCTGTACCTGATGGGCTTTGAACATCTGTACTGTATCAGCACTTAGCAAAGTGTCTGGTACATAGTAGGCACTTAGTAAATGTTGGCTGATTTTAAAATATAGTGTCTAAACTACTGAATTAAATAAAGATCAGTTGTATTTAGTGTTCTTTATCTACAAATGAAGCAGAAACAGAAGGATTGCTCTGATCCAAGAATATCTGGATTCAAGTCTTACCTCTGATCTCCTGGCTAGATGATACTTAAATCATTTGCCTATAGTATTCTTCATAATTCCTCAAGGTTATACATCTCTCTCTCTCTCTCTCTCTCTCTCTCTCTCTCTCTCTCTCTCTCTCTCTCTCTCTCTCTCTCTCTCTCTCTCTTTCTCTCTGCAATTTTTCCTTCTTCCTTCATTCTCATATTGTCCCAATTACATGCAAAGGCAATTTTAAATATTTTTTAAATAAAATTTTGAGTTCCAAATTTTTTCCCTCCTTCCTCTCCTTCTTCCCTAGAAAAGTAACAATTTGATATAGGCTGCATATGTACAATCATATAAAACATATTTCCATATTTGACTATAAGATTTTTTATTTTACTTTTTTACAATCATATTAAACATATTTCCTTATTACTCATGTTATGAAAGAACAATCAGAACAAAAGGGAAAAAGAACAAAAAACAACAAAAAGGGTGAAAATAGTATGCTTTGACCTGCATTCAGACTCTATGGTTCTTTCTCTGAATGTGGATAGCATTTTCTATCATGAGTCTTTGAGGACAGGCTACAAGTTTCAAAGAAGGTAAGGTAAGAACCAGCACTGGTAGTTCCCTATAGCACTGAAATTCCAGGTCTAGTTCCTATCCTTATGCATGAACACAGGTCTTTAATGGGATTTCATCTACACAATGATACCCTTTTTTGTTTTTTTTAAGAGAATCTATTTTTTTTTGCTACCTTTAAAATTATTGATATTGATTATTTTTAACTTTACCTTCATTCTCCCAATATGTTTACCTCAAATCCCATCCCTTACAACAACAGAAAAAAAGAATGAGGAAAAAGAGTAGTTCATCAAGCTTATCCCAATACATCAACAAAATTGCATTGGATCTACACTGCCTTGAATCCACCTCGAACCCACAATTCTTTATCTTTCCAAATAAGGGACAAGGATGCACTTTCCATCTTTTCTTCATGACCAACCTTGGGTATTTTTTGGTATTTATGAAATTTTTATTTCTGAATAATTCCTCTCCATTCCTTATAATAAATTTTTTTAAAAAGAGAGAAATCAAAAAGAAGCTCTAAAAAACCAGCAGTTTAAGTATCACCAAGAGGAGAAGGAAATGGGTTTTGTTATCTCTTCTCCAGGGACAAGTGTGATCATTATGATTATACAATATTCAGTTTAATTTTTTCTTTCAATTTACAATGCTAGCTTATCTTATTTTTATAAAATGTCTTCTGACCAATGTGATCATTCCCTAATCCAATGCAGATCACAGGAGGTTTGGGAATATATTGCACAACTGTGTTTCATAGTGTTTAAAGGACACCATAGTCACAATGCTTAGTTACCATTTAAAACAAGACCAGCATAGAGATACACTGTAGACTGAGAAAATAAACATTTGTGGTTTCAGAACTCTAAGTCTCAACAATCTCACACCAACAAGTCTTTGGTACCAGAAGAAGGACTGTTTCATGCTTATTACTCCCTCTTTGTTTGGGTATGCTTTGTTTCCAAAGTAAACAGATAATCCTGGTGGCCAAGATGTGTGAGGTTATCAATCATGGGAAGTGTGTTCTTAATATACATGTTAGGAAAAAAATGGACAACTTCATTATTTATACCAAGTTTGTATAAAGGTCATATTTTGATATGGAAGGATGTTTGTTACATAAAATGGATATCTGATTTGTAAAATTATAAACAGAAAAGAGGAAATGTAGTCATGTTACATCTATTCATGTTTTGTCCAAATATATACAAAAAGGAACATAAAATACCTAAATAGTAAGTCTAACACTAAGTGATGAAAGATGTTGGCTGTTTTCTATCCTCATATACTCTGCACTGCAAGTTCTGTCTTTGTGAATACTTGCTGAAGAACAAAAATTACAACTTAATGAATGCTGCATCCCAAAGAGACTCAGTAGATCAAACTTAGGGCTCTACACACATAGCACAGCCTTGTAAACCCAACTAGCCACTTCCCACCACCCACATTCTCCATGCCCAACACCTTTCTGCTCAGATCTGCTCTGCCCTGAATGGCTGGTCTAAGTGGAAAAACTCTTTAGGAAAAGCAGATGCAGGGAATGAAATGCTGGGACCAGATGAATGGACCTAGACATTATTCAACTGAAACCTGTTCATGGACCTATTCATTCAAGTAGGTGGTCTTTAATCTCAAGTACCATTAATGATCATAGAATTAAGAAGATTTGAATAGTATTTCTACCAAAGAAAATTAATGTAGTGTATTTTTAGGACATAATCAGTGGAGAATTTCTCTGCCTTTGAGATTTATATTTGTTATAAGCGATTTGCTTTTTTGATGCTATTTTTATGTTTCACTATGAGAGTAGGAAGGTAGGAAAGAGAAAATCAATTTTTGTTCACTGAAAATGTATTTTGAAAAAGAAAACTAATTCTCAAAAATTAATGGGAGATGGATTTATACATACTCTTTAAAAAATAAATGTTACACTGATGTTTTTTTAAAATTATAATTTCTTTTTAAAAGATAACATTTTAAACTATTTTAAACTTTCTTTAAAGAAATTTTGTTTCAAATTTTCTTCCTTCCTTCAGATACTCTCTTTCCCATTGAGAAGACAAGGAATATAATACCAATTATACATATTAAATCATGCAAAAAATTTCATATTAGCCATGTTACCAAAAAATAGTAAGAGGTTTTACAAGGGTCAATGTTGAAAAATTATTCATGCATATATTTTGGAAATAAAGAGCTTTAATAAAAAAACAAGAAAAATAAAGTGAAAAAATATATTTAAATATGTACTCAGGAGATTGTTCTCTCTCTAAAGATAGTGTTTTTCATCATGGAAATTTGGAATTGTTTTGGATCATTATATTGATCAGAGTAGCTAGGCTATTCACATTTGAACATTATTATAACATTGCTGTTAATATGGTATTATGTTTTCCTGGGTTTATTCACTTCACTTTGTAGCATTTCTTATCAGTTTTCCCAGGCTTTTTTCTGAAACCATTCCCCTCATCATTTCTTATAGCACAATATTATTCCATCACAACCAAAACTCACAACTTGTCCAACCATTTCCCAATTGATGGACATCCCTTCAATTTCCAATTCTTTGCCACCACAAAAAGAACTGCTATACACATTTTTTTTTTTTGCATATATAGTTCCTTTTCTCTATAGGTGCTTTTAAAGAACATGGCTAACTTTCTGAATCTCCTCCCTCCCAATAGGCAATGTAATCCCTGTCCCAAAGCCCACTGGTATGGAACTCTCACTATTGGTGGAGGTGAAGGCTCTGCATGAGTTGGGGTAAAGCGAGAGAGATCCAGTTTCTGGCAATCTTCTTTTTGTCCCTTTTGAAACTCATTAAGACCAGTTTTATGTGGATTTATTTTGTATCCAGCAACTTTGCTAAAGTTGTGAATTATTTCTAATAACTTTTTATTAGAATCTCTGGGGTTCTCTAAGTATACCATCATATCATCTGCAAAGAGTGACAGTTTGATTTCCTCATTACCTACTCTTATTCCTTTAATCTATTTCTCAACTCTTATTGCCAAGGCTAGCATTTCTAATACAATATTGAATAGTAATGGAGATAGTGGGCATTCTTGTTTCACTCCTGATTTACAGGGAAAGGTTGCAGTTTATCTCCATTACATATTATGTTTACTGATGGTCTTAAATATATGCTCCTGACTATTTTGAGGAATAGTCCATTTATTCCTATACTCTCAAGTGTTTTTAGTAGGAATGGATGTTGTATTTTATCAAATGCTTTTTCTGCATCTATTGAGATGATCTTATGGTTTTTATTAGCTTGATTATTAATATGATCAATGATACTAATAGTTTTCCTAATATTAAACCAGCTCTTCATTCCTAGTATAAATCCTACTTGATCATAGTGTATTATCCTGGGGACTAATTGTTCTTTAAATGTTTGATAGAATTCACATGCAAATCCATCTGGTCCTAGGGATTTTTTTCCTAGGGAGTTTATTAATAGCTTGTTCTATTTCTTTTTCTGAAATGGGACTATTTAAGCAGTTTACCTCCTCTTTTGTTAATCTAGGAAGCCTATATTTTTGGAGGTAGTCATCCATTTCACTTAAGTTATCAAATTTATTGGCATAAAGTTGGGCAAAGTAACTCCTTATTATTTCTCAAATTTCCTCTTCATTGGTGGAAAGATCCCCCTTTTCATTTTTAAGACTAACAATTTGATTTTCCTCTTTCCTTTTTCTGATCAGATTTACCAAAGGTTTATCTATTTTATTGGCTTTTTCATAAAACCAACTCTTGTTTTTACTTATTAATTCAATAGTTTTTTTACTTTCAATATTATTGATTCCTCCTTTTAATTTTAGAATTTCAAGTTTAGTTTTTGGTTGGGGGTTTTTAATTTGGTCTTTTTTTAGCTTTTTAAGATTAATCTTCTCTTTCTCCATTTTATTTAAATAAGCCTCTAAAGATATAAAATTTCCCCTTATTACTGCTTTAGCTGCATCCCACAAATTTTGGTATGATGTCTCATCATTGTCATTATCTTGGGTGAATTATTAATTGTTTCTATAATTTGCTGCTTCACCCAGTCATTCTTTAAGATGAGATTATTTAGTTTCCAATTACTTTTTGGTCTATTTACCCCTAACTTTTTATTGAATGTAGTTTTTATTTCATTGTGATCTAAAAAGAAGGCATTTACTATTTCTGCCTTCCTGCATTTAATTTTGAGATCTTTATGTTCCAATATATATGGTCAATTTTTGTATAGGATCCATGAACTGCTGCAAAGAAAGTATATTCCTTTCTATTGCCATTCAGTTTTCTCCAAAAGTCTATCATACATAGTTTTTCTAATGTTCTATTTACCTCTTTAATTTCTTATTTGTTTTGTGGTTTGATTTATTTAATTATGAGAGTGCAAGGTTGAGATCTCCTACTATTATACTTTTGCTGTCTATTTTTTCTTGCAACTCTCTTAACTTTTCCTTTAGGAAGTTAGATGCTATACCACTTGGGGCATATATGTTTAGTATTGATATGGCATCATTGTAAGACCAGTTTTAAAGACCAGCTTTAAGACCAGTTGTTTTTGGAATTCATTAGGCTTAAAATGTTTGTGGCAGCCCTTTTCGTAGTGGCTAGAAACTGGAAGATGAACGGATGTCCATCAATTGGAGAATGGTTGGGTAAATTATGGTATATGAAGGTTATGGAATATTATTGCTCTGTAAGAAATGACCAGCAGGATGATTTCAGAAAGGCCTGGAGAGATTTACATGAACTGATGCTAAGTGAGATGAGCAGAACCAGGAGATCGCTGTACACTTCACCAATGATATTGTATGAAGATATATTCTGATGGAAGTGGATATCTTCAACATAAAGAAGATCCAACTCACTTCCAGTTGATCAATGATGGACAGAAACAACTACATCCAGAGAAGGAACACTGGGAAGTGAATGTAAATTGTTAGCACTACGGTCTATCTACCCAGGTTACTTATACCTTCGGAATCTAATACTTAATGTGCAACAAGAAAATTGGATTTACACACATATATTGTATCTAGGTTATACTGTAACACATGTAAAATGTATGGGATTGCCTGTCATCTAGGGGAGGGAGTAGAGGGAGGGGGGGGAAATTTGGAAAAATGAATACAAGGGATAATGTTATAAAAAAATTACTCATACATATATACTGTCAAAATTTTTTATAATTATAAAATTAAAAAAAAAGATACAAAACAAAAAAAAAAAAAGGAATTCATTAGGCTTCAAGTCCTCTATACCCTTCAATTTTCAAGTCACTTTGGTGCTTCTTGCTTTCAGCATCAAGAGAAAAGATGTAAGAGACTAATCCCACTTCAGATACTAAAGGAAAAGACTTCGGGAAGACATGAGAGAAGGGGGCAGTCTCCATCATGTCCCTACTCCTGGCTTGCTACACTAAAGACTTGGGGGAGTTTCCCTTTGGATGAGATCCAGGACCTTTTTAGGAGAACTCTTTTACTCTCTATTATCTGGCATATAATTTCATGCCTTCTTATGTTTTTCTGCTTTGTTACTAATTTTGATAAATGGATTTATTTGCTATAAGGGTCAAGTCTTGACTATAGAATTAGGAACTTTCTTCCCCTCCAATAATAATGACAAAGTAATCACAAGGGAGTTTTAATCTGATATCCCCTAGGCAAATAATATTTAAGGGATTAAACAGATATAATTTTAGTCTGGTACTTCTTTCTGAGGGGAGCAGAGTGGTGGGTTCTGGCCCCAAATTCTTAATTTCCCTCTTAGCCAGACTTAAAGTATCCCTTGGAAAAGGATGGAGGGGAAAAGAGGATAGAGATATCTATTTTGCTTCCCTTTAAGCCACACACAAGCATGACCAACTCTTGCCACATAGCAAAGAAATATAAATAAAATCAATCAACATATTGGTTACATCTGACAAAATATGACTCATTGAACATCTCTATTGAGGGGTGTAATATAAGCAGAAAACTGATTGTTAAATTTACACCTTGAAAATAAGCAAACCCTATATATGGTTTGATTTATCGTTTGTTAAATTGCTAGGCTTAAGATAATTTAGATTAGGGGCAGCTAGGCAGCCCTGAAGTCAGGAGGACCTGAGTACAAATCTAGCTTCAGTCACTTAATACTTCCTGGCTGTGTGACCCTATGCAAGTCACTTAACCTCAATTGCAAATAATAATAATAATAATAATAATTATAATTAAACTTAAAAGTGTATTGTAAGTATAACCTATTGTTCATATACCAGCATACCTCTGCCTCCCGACTCTACTTCTAGGAGGATATATTTCAATACCAATTCTCTGGAGTCAAGATTAGTCACTGCATTGATCAGAGTTGCAATGTCTTTTCATCTTATCTTCTTTTATACAACTATGGGAGGTCACAATGTACATCATTCTCTTGATTTTGCTTACTTACCTCTATAGTAGTTTTTTCCAAATCTTTCCCAAGTTTCTTAGTCTTTCATATTTATCATTTTGTATAGTGCAATGATATTCCATTATGGTCACACATCACAAATTGTTTAGCCTTTCCCTTCTTGATAGATAATTTCTTGCTACTATAAAAAGTAGTGTTAAAAATATTTTTATATCCATAGACCTTTCCCTCTATCTTTGACTTCCTTGGAGGAGGTCATCCTTATTAGCTTTATCAGTGAGTCTATCCTAGTTTTCTTGTATAGTTTTGTTTTTCCCCCAGAATTCCCCCCAATTTATCACTCCACTAACTTTTCTTCCCATAATTTCTCCAACATTCACCATTTTCATTTTCTGTCACCTTTGTCAGCCTCATGAGTGTGAGAGCTGGTAATACATAAATTCTCTTACTGTTAGTAATTTGGAGCACTCTTTCATGTGCTTTTTGATAATCCTCTTGCATTTTTATTTAATGCAACAAATATTTATTTATTGAGTGCCCCCTATGTGCCAGCATTCTTTTAGATGGCCACTGAGGGAGATTCAAAAGGATCCATTTTTGCCCACAAGGAGCTGACAGATTCCTTGGGGGAAATAAGATATATGTAAATGAAAGAATTAAACACTAATATAAATCAAGATAGGACATAATTGAGGACCAAAATGAATGATGTAATTTAGACAATATATAAAACGTAATCATAAAACATTAAAATCATAGCACCCAAAAGGAGTTCCAGCCAGTTCATTCTGTCCCTGAATAAGAATGACCTGCAACATCCACAACAGACACTCAAGGGTTAAAGCCTTTGCTGGAAGGATCTTGAGGGAGGGCCTTTTTAGCCCAGGATCTCAAGTTGCCCGTTCCATTATTGAGTGGTAAGAAGTCTAGAAAAGGGAGAGGTCAAGGCTGAAGTAGTGGACAAGGCTTTATGAGGGGACGGATTTTAGCCTGGAGGCTAAAGAAAAATAAGTGGAAAAGGAGAGCTTTCCGAGCAAAGGGAAATGGCAAGACCCACAGTTTGGAATCGGAAAATCATTTTTTTAAGAGGCAATAAGGCTATTTGCCTGCTTAGAGTGGAATTTGGGGGGCATGATGTGAAAGAAGGTTAAGTAGATTAGGATGAGGGCAGATTGAGAAGAACCTTGAATGGAAGGCAGAAAATTCTGGGTTTTATTCTGAGTCACTGTTTGACCAACAGTGATTTAGTTACTGATTGTTGATTTAGGAGTAAAATGAATTTGGTCTTTTAGCAAACCTTTTCTGATTTATAACATGGAGGACAAGTCAGCTAGGCATCTAGTCAATGTTTATGTACATTATGTACAAAATAGTGTTTTAAATGTTGTTGGGGGTTACAAAGTGAGTGTAAACATGATATTACTATATAATGGTAAGCTTCATTGTCTAGAAACTTAACAATAATAGTCAGTCAGTCAACAGGTGTCTCCTTAATTTCCATGGGAAAAGCAGACTAAATACTATTATAAGTATTGTGGTGAATTTAGAGAATTATCTACTAAAAGTAACAAGATGCTATACACAAGATATTTTAACCAGGTGCAAACACATCTTGATTGTTTGAAAAGGTACAAAGGTACAACATTTAGTTCAATCAATCGATTAATTACAGACTTTACACTGACTTGGGGAAAGGTTGTTTACTTAGATGTCTTTGAAAGTACACTGGATAACTGCAGTTGACATTGTTTGAATGGACTGAGGAAATGTAGTCATTCCCTGCAGGATATGAATAAAATAACAAACTGGTTCATAATTCATTTATCTAGCAGCTTAGTGATAGAAGCTCCCAAACAAATTCCCAAGTTCCCCATTTGGAGAAAGGTGATAACACAGTGAACTTTGGCCTTGACCTTAAATTCTTCCTCTACCTTTACCAGAGAAAGACTTGGTGAACCTTAGCAGGTCAGAGGATTTGGATTTTTTTCATCTGCATTCTAGTCTAGCATCTAGTTCTCACAATGATCCTGAAAGAACAGCGTTCATGGCAGTAATTACATTGAGAGCCAAGGATGGACAAAGTCTGATGAGGAAAGGTAGATTCAAGACTTTATAAGGAGCCCAGGAGAAAAGCTAAATCTCTTCCAGGTAGAAAAATCTTGATTGTTTAAATAATGTACAAAAGAGTTTCCAAGAAACATGAGTTTCTTATCCTTTTGCCATATGTGCTTTCTAAACTTGAGCATACTTTCCCTTGGACTCTATAAGTAATGGTGGGAGGGTATGTCCCAAGCATTTTGGGAATGCTTGTTGACAAATGTTCTTTTTATAACTTTAATTAAATCGTCAAATTAAAAGCTAATTAAATTTAACTGACTGATACTAACAGATAATGCTATGGGAAAGCATACCAATGGGGCTTATGAACTATAGCATTACAGAGACAACTCTAATTCTCAGGGCTCCCTCTAGACCCTGAGGAGCATTGTAATAATGGAACTTTTAGGACTATAGGATATCAGTGTATAATACATTGTTGGTGGAATTGTGAACTGATCCAAGCATTCTTGTGAGCAATTTAGAACTATGCCCAAAGATTACAAAACTTTGCTTACTTTCTCCAATTGATAAATGGTCAAAGGATATGAACAGACAATTTTCAGATGAAGAAATTGAAACTATTTCTAGCCATGTGAAAAAATACTTCAAGTAAGTATTAATCAGAGAAATGCAAATTAAGACAACTCTGTGATACCACTACACACTTATCAGATTGGCTAGAATGATAGGGGAAGATAATGCAGAATGTTGGAGGGGATGTGGGAAACTGGGACACTGATACATTGTTGGTGGAACTGTGAACAGATCCAGCCATTCTGGAGAGCAATTTGGAACTATGCTCAAAAAGTTATCAAACTGTGCATATCCTTTGACCCAGCAGTGCTACTCCTGGGCTTACATCCCAGAGAGATCTTAAAGAAGGGAAAGGGACCTGAATGTGCAAGAATATTTGTGGCAGCCCTCTTTGTAGTGTCCAAAAACTAGAAATTGAATGGATGCCCATCAATTGGAGAATGGCTGAATAAATTGTGGTATATGAATGTTATGGAATATTATTGTTCTGTAAGAAATGACCAACAGGATGATTTCAGAAAGGCCTGGAGAGACTGACATCAACTGATGCTGAGTGAAATGAGCAGGACCAGGAGATCATTATATACGTCAACAACTATACTATATGATGATCAATTCTGATGGACGTGGCACTCTCCAACAATGAGATGAACCAAAGCAGTTCCATTTGTTCAATAATGAATAGAACCAGCTACACCCAGTGAAAGAACTCTGGTAATTGAATGTGAAGCACTACATAGAATTCCCAATCCCTATATTTTTGTCTGCCTATATTGTTGATTTCCTTCACAGGCTAATTGTACACTATTTCAAAGTCCAGTTCTACTTATGCAGCAAAATAACTGTATGGACATGTATACATATATTGTATTTTACATATCCTTTAACATATTTAACATGTATTGGTCAACCTGCCATCTAGGGGAGGGGGTGGGGGGAAGGAGGGGAAAAAATTGGAACAAAAGGTTTTGGAATTGTCAGTGCTACAAAATTACCCATGCATGTATCTTGTAAATAAAAAGCTATAAAAAGTTAAAAAAAAAAAAAACAAACTTTGCTTACCCTTTGATTCAGAAAAAAAAAACCTCTCATTTTTTTTCTTTTGATCTGATTTTTCTTGTGCAACATGATAAATGTGGAAATATGTTTAAAAGAATTGCACATGTTTAACCTGTAATGGATTAATTACTGTCTAGGGGAGGGGAAAGAAGGATAGCGAGGGAAGGTGGAAAAATTTGGAAAACAAGGTTGTACAAGAGTGAATGTTGAAAACTATCTTTGCATGTATTTTGAAAAATAAAAAGCTATTATTATTTTTTTAAAAAAAGACTATCAGTGTGAGTAAACATAGGTTCCTGTGTATGGATTATTTTACTTCCTATTTCCCTTTTCTATATATTTCTATCTGTATCTGTATGAGTTCTTCAAAGTGGGTTACAATATATAGGAAAGGGCTAATAATAATAACAACAATAATGGCAGAAGCAACAAACATAATCTTTCGTAAAATATAAAGACCAAGAAGAAGAAATTAAAATAATGGAGGAACAGGATGAAGTACTTGTCATCTTGTTGCCTCCAACAACCTTTTTACTGCTGGAGTTGTCTTGAAGATGCTTTAGCGAGTCTAAAGATGATGGGTTTACATCTCAATACTTTCATTTAATCACAAAAAGTAATTACTTTATTGACCTGTACAACAGTTCACAGAACACAAATAACATATTAAAAAATAGCAGGAGAGCAAAACATTTCTTGAGCTATTTTTTACCTGAACCTCCTCAAAAAATGAAAGCAAGATTTAAAAAAATACAGTGATGCATTTATATAACATTTGAAAATCTGCAAAGCCCTTCATGTACATTATTTAAGCCACTTGAGTTAAATAAAACTAGTTATAGATGACTATAAAATACCATCTTTTATATGCAAAAATGATTTACTCATGATAACCTTAAGTAGAGTAGGCACTTTAATTGGCTTTATTAATAGTGGATAGCTGTGTAACAATTCATGGGACTAAAGTAAAGGGACCGAGGAAACATTGGCTATATTTCAGGAAAACCAGACCTACTGATTTAGGAGCTTCAATTCCAGGTTTCAGTCACCTGGAACCATTTTCTGCTCCTTACTTATAATCCTAGGGGTGAGAGTAGGGTCTAAAGAAGGGTTTGGAGAATGGCTTGGTCAGTCTTCTCTCTATACACAGCTTGATCAAATCTAATTCTACGAAGTTTATTTTTGTTTCTGAATACTTTTGCAGTTTACCAAGGTCATTCTAAAGTCTAGACCGCTGTTTAAGTAATCATTCAGCATTTCTTGATAGGGTGATATTAATTCTGTACATAAAGAGATATGAATACTGAAATGCAGTTAGGATCTTACCAATGTGAATTAATGATGATTTAATTTAATTTTAATTAATTTATTGGTGAATTAATGATAGAATGAATGAGAGTTTTGAATAAGAAATTGTGTCTATTGTCAAAGGTCAAGCCTGGCTAAACTTAAGATGAGCTCATTATCCTGTTGGTGACACAGTGATTAAATTTTTTTTGACGCAGCACCTTTAGATGACCATTTATTAAGGGATGGAGTAGGGATGGAGGGAATAAAGAGGAGAATATATCTATATTTGCTAAATCATGATATAAATCCTTAAAGTTTAAATGAGAGTATTTTAAAAATATATCTTTAATTTTATTATTTAACAAGAAACTTGAATGAAATGTTAGGAAAGTGTTTCTAAGCAAAGGCCACATAAACTCTATTTTGATAAACAGATGGGGTGGTGGAGCCAAGATAGTAGAGCAAAGACAGGAACTCACCAACCTTTCCCCCAAACTGTTCCAAATTCCTTTAAATAATGACTAAACAAATCAGAATACCAAAAAAGACAGAGTAGAATATTTTCTAGCCAAAGGCAGCTTAGGTGCTCAGGGTAAAATCTGTGACTCCAGGGTGGGAGTCTAACGTGCAGTCCCAGTAGGACATGCCAGCACAGCTCCAGCCCCAGCCCCAAACCCTATCTCTGAATCAGCGACAGTACTGATGGCTTCCAGACATTTCACCCTAGAGACACCAAAGAGAAGCTAAAAGGTCACCAGAAAAGGTCTGTGGAACCAAAGCCCAGCACACAATCCCACCCAGGCCCCAACTCCAGCCCAGACCCCAGCATCAGCAAGGTGGGACTCTGAATCAGTAGCAGTGTTGGAGGCTTCTGAACCTCTCAGCCAGAGGACACCAGGGAGGACCTAGAAGGTCAGTGGAGACAGTCTGTGGCAACAGGATGGGAGTCTGGTGTGCAATCCCAGTGCAGCCTGGGTCAGAGGAGCCCCAGCCCAGTAGATCTTACAGCTATAGTGGGGCGGGGACACACCTAACACCTACAGAGCAGAAAAGAGGGCTTATGTCAGGTTCCTAGAGGGATCTCTGACACAGCTGCACAAAATCCCTGAAGCTTGAGACAGTGCACTCTCTACCCTGGAAACAGAACTCTATTTTAACAAAGAGTTAAAAGCAAAGTAATAGACTAGGAAAATGAGAGGAAAAGAAAACAATTCTGACCATTGAATGTCATTATGGTGACAAGGAAGATCAAAACACACTCAGAAGATGATTTTAAAAAAAAGTCAAAGCTCCTACATCCAAAACGTCCAAGAAAAATAATAATTGGGTTCAGGCCATGGAAGAGCTCAAAAGAAACTTTGAAAATCCAGTGAGAGAGATGGAGGAAAAATTAGGGAAAGCATTGAGAAAGATGCAAAAGGAAATACAAATAGTTAATGAGAAGAATGCTTTAAAGCAAAATTAGCCAATTGGGGAAAGAGGCACAAAAGCTCACTATGGAAAATAATTCCTTAAAAATAGAATTGAGCAAATGGAAGCTAATACTTTATGAGAAATAAAGATGCAATAAAGCAAATCCAAAAAAAAAAGAAAAAAAAATAGAAAAAAATGTGAAATATCTCATTGGAAAAACAACTAACATGGAAAATAGATCTAGGAGAGATAATTTAAAAATTAATGGTATACTTGAAAGTCGTGATCAAAAAAAGAGCCTGGACATGATATTTAAATTATCAAGGAAAATTGTCCTGATATTCTAGAACCAGAGGGTAAAATAGAAATTGAAAGAATCCACTGATCATCTCCTGAAGGAGATCCCAAAATGAAAACTCAATGAGAACTCAATGAGAGTTCAATGAGAACTCAAAAGGAATATTATAGCCAAATTCTGGAATTCACAGATCAAGGAGAAAATATTGCAAATATCCAGAAAGAAACAGTTCAAGTATAGTGGAGCCACAGTCAGGTCAGGTTAACACAAGATTTAGCAGCTTCTATATTAAAGGACAAAACGGCTTGGAATATGATATTCTGGAGAGCAATGGAGCTACAATTGCAACCAAGAATCAGTTACCCAGAAAAACTGAGTATGATCTTTCAAAGGAAAAGGTGGTCATTCAATGAAATAGGATTTTCAAGCATTCATGATGAAAAGACCAGAGCTGAATGGAAAATTTGATATTCAAATACAGGACTCTAGAAAAGCATAAAGAGTAATCAGAAAAATGATATTATAAGGGACTTAATAAGGTTTATCTGTTTACATTCCTACATGGGAAAATAATGCTTATAACTCATTAGAAAATTATCATCATTATGGCAGTGAAAAAGAATATATATATAGACAAGAGAGCATGGGTATGAATTGAATATGAAGAGTTAATATTTTTTTAGAAAATGATGAAATTAAAGGATGAGAAGAATGTACTATGAGCAAAGGAAAGGGAGAAGTAGAATGGAGCAAATTATCTGACACAAAAATAGAGGCAAGAAAAAACGTTTATAGTGGAGGGGAAAAGGGGGAGGAAAGGGAGTGAGTGAACCTTATTCTCATCAGAATTAACTCAAATAGGAAACAACTTACATACTCCATAGGGGAATAAAAATCTATCTTACCCTGCAGGAAAATAAGAGGAGAATGGAATCTGGGAAGGGAGGGAGGACGATAAAAGAGAGGGCATATTAGGGGAGGGAGTGGTCAGTAGCAAACCAAGATTTGAGGAGGGACAGGGTCAAAGGAGAGAAAGAATAAATGGGAAGAAATACAATTAACAATGGTAATTATAAAAAAAAAAATTTTTTTCAAAGCAAGTTTCTCTGATAAGGCCTCATTTCTCAAAGAGAGGGAACTGAGCCAAATTTATTTTTAAAAAAGAGCCAGGCAGAACCAAGATGCCATAGAGTAGACAAATCTTTATTTGAAGTTTTCCTGGTGTCCCACAGATCAACATCAAATCAAGCCTCTGAAGTGGTTTTGGAGTGACAGAGCCCACAAATATTTTGAGTGTAAGAAATTTATAGGAGAAGAACTTCAGAAAAGGTCTGTTTTAATTGGGCATGCGGGGAGGCAGCTGAGTATAGGTTGAGCAGGATTCTAGGGTGGTGTGGTGTCTGTGAGCTGGGGAATATACTGGGATGCTCTTAGCCAAAATACAGCAGCATTGGTTGCTCTGTTCTGGTTCAGAAGCCAGTGGATTAGCAGATTAGCTGTGAGACATCTAACACAACTACAAAAGGCCTCTGAATCCAGAATAATGCAGGACCTGGCCATGCCAGGCAGTATAAAGCTGCTGTCGCCTGTAGAGAAAGCTTGGGACAATCTTCCCTTTGCCCTAAGAGCAGATTTCAACCTTTTAAAAAATGAGCAAAAGCAAAAAGAACTCTGACCATAGGTAACTTTTGTGGAAACAGAGAAGAACAGATCTCAAACACTGAAGACACCAAAGGCAAATTGTCTCCAGATAAAGCCTCAAGAGGTGATATGAGTTAGTCCCCATCACACAAGACTCTCTTGAAAGAATTCAAAAAGGATCTTAAAAGAGAATTAAAAGAAAAATTAAAAGAAAAATGGGGAAAGGAAATGAGAACTTTGCAGGAGAATTTGGAAAAGGAAACATAAAAATTATCTGAAGAAAACTCCTTAAAAATAGATTTAATGAAATGAAAAAAATCATAGAACTCAATACAAAATAGATTTGAAAAAGAAACCAAATCATTGAAAAACAGTATTTGTGAAACTGGGAAAAAATCTAATGAACAAAACAACTAATTTATAAGTTTAATTGGCCAAATGCAAAAGGAGATTTAAAAAAAACCTTAACTAAAGAAAATAATTCACTAAAAATTAGAATTGAGGAACTAGATGGCGTAGCTGATAGAGTACCAGCCCTAAAGTTAGGAGGATCTGAGTTAAATCTGGCCTCAGACACTTACCACTTCCTAGCTATGTGACCCTAGGTAAATCATTTAACTCCAATTGTCTGAGAAAAAAAAATTGAACAAATGGAAATGAATGAATCAATGTGACATCAAGAATCAATGAAACAAAATTTTTAAAAATATAGGAAAAAATAGAAGAAAATGTAAAATACTCATTGGAAAAACAACTGATTTGGAAAATAGATCCAAGAGAGAGAATCTAAGAATTATTGGATTACCTGACAACCATGATAAAAAAAACAAAAAAACCAAAAAACCCAAAAAAACCCTAGACATCATAATTTAGGAAATTGGGTAAAATAGGCATTAAAAGAATTCACTGATCAAATCCTGAAAGATTTCCCAAAATGAAAACTCCAAGGAATATCCTAGTTAAATTTCAAAATTATCAGATCAAGGAGAAAATATTGCCAGCAGCCAGGAAGAAACAATTCAGATATTGAGGAGCCACAATCAGGATTACCCAGGATTTAGCCGCTTCCACCTTAAAGAATCAAAGAGCTTGAAATCTGATATTCCAAAAGGAAAGGTGTTGGATTGCAACCAAGAATCAACTTTCCAGCAAAATTTGCATTATCTTTCAGGGGGAAAAAAATGGACATTGAATGAAACAGGTGAATTTCATTTATTTCTGGTGAAAAGACCAGAGCTGAACAGAAAATTTTATCTTCAAATACAGAACTCAAAAAAAACATAAAAAGTAAAAAAGTTTACAAACCTATATGGGAAGATGATATGTTTAATTCTTGAGGACTGTATCTCTGTTACTAGTTAGAGGGTGCAGCTAAAGGGGTCTTGATTTCAGATCAAGCAAAAGTAAAAATAAATTTGATTCTATTGTGATGATATTAAAAAAAACCTAGACGTGGAAAGGAGAATGTACTGGAAGAAGAGGAAAATGAAGGTAAATTGGCAAAAAAAGACCTATTACAATTGAGGAAAAGAAAGGAGGGGGATAAGCCTTACTCTCATCAGATTTGGCTCAAAGAGAATATCAAACATATTTAGCTTCACATAGAAAGTTGCTCACCCTATAGGGAAGTAGAAGAGGAAAGGGGAAAGAAAAGGGGAGCCTAATAGATGGGAGAACAGAAATAGAAGGGGAAAGATGTAAGAAAGGGGGAGGAGCTATAAAAGGGAAGGGCTATTTGAGGAGGTGGTGCTCAGAAGCAAGATACTGGGGAGGAGGGAAAGTGGAAAAGGAAAAAGAAAAGTATAACTTGGGGAAAATAAGATGGTGGGAAATACAGAGTTAGTAATTTTAACTGTGAATGTGAATGGGATGAACTGTCCCATAAAATGGAAACAGATAAGCAGACTAGATTAAAAGCCAGAATCCTATAATATGTTGTTTAAAAGAAACATTTAAAGCAGAGTAATACATACAAAGTAAAGGTAAAAGGCTAGAGCATAATCTAGTATGCTTCAGCTAAAGGGTCTTGATTTCAGATCAAGCAAAAGTAAAAATAGATCTAATTAAAACAGATACTAAACATATATGCACCAAGTGGTATAGCAGCGAAATTCCTAGAGAAGAATTAAGAGAGCTAGAAGAAGAATTAGACAGCAAACTATACTAGTGGGGGTTCTCAATCTTGCTCTCTCAGAACTAGCTAAATCAGACCACAAAATAAATAATAAAGAAGTTAAGGAGGTAAATAGAATTTTAGAAAAGTTAAGTATGATAGATCTTTAGAGAAAATGAATGGAGACAGAAAGGAATATACTTTTTTTCTCAGCAATACATGGAACGCACACAAAAATTGACTACATTAGGGCATAAAATCCTCAAAATCAAAGGCAGAAAGGCAGAAATCGTAAATGCATCTTTTCCAGATCATGATGCAATAAAAATTACATGCAATAAAAAGCCAGGGGAAAATAGACCAAAAATGAATTGGAAACTAAATTATCTAATCCTAAAGTATGAGTGGGTGAAACAACAAATCACAGACACAATAGACAATTTCATCCAAGAGAATGACAATAATGAAACAACATACCAAAATTTATGGGATGTAGCCAAAGAAATTCTTAGGGGAAGTTTGATATCTCTAGATGCTTTCTTCTATACAACAGAGAAAGAAAAATCAATGAATTGGGCTTGCAAATAAAAAAAATCTAGAAAAAGAACAAATTAACTCCCCCAATTAAATGTCAAATTTAAAATTCTGAAAAAAAGGAGATTAAGAAAATTGAAAGTAAGAAAACTATTGAATCAATAAACAACACTAAGTTGGTTTTATGGGAAAAAAAAAACACCAAAATAGATAAAACCTTTAATTAACTTGATTAGAAAAGGGAAATAAAATCAAATTGTTGGTATCAAAAATGAAAAGGGAGCACTTTCCATCAATGAAGAAGAAATCAGAGCAATAATTAGGAGCTATTTTGCCCAATTGTATGTCAATAAATCTGATACTCTAAGTGAAATGGATGAATACTTACAAAAACTATAGACTGCCCAGATTAATAGAAATAAATTACTTAAATAGTCCCATTTTAGAAAAAGAAATTGAACAAGCTATTAATCAATTCCCTAAGAAAAAATATCCAGAGCCAGATGGATTTTAATGTAAATTTTACCAAACATTTAAAAGATAATTAATTCCAATACTATGCAAACTATTTGGAAGAATAGGGAAACAAGGAATCCTATCAAATTCCTTTTATGATACAGATATAGTGCTGATTCCTAAAATAGGTAAGGTCAAAACAGAAAAAGAAAATTATAGACCAATTTCCCTAATGAATATTATCCAAAAATATTAAATAAAATATTAGCAAAGAGATTACAGCAAGTTATCCCCAGTATTATACAACATGACCAAGTAGAATTTATATCAGGAATGCAGGACTGGTTCAATTTTAGGAAAACTATTATCATAATTGACCATATCAATAACCAAATTAACAAAAATCATATCTCAATAATTGCAGAAAAAGCATTTGACAAAATCCAATACCTATTCCTATTAAAAGCATTAGAGAGTATAAGAATAAATGGAGTTTTCCTTAAAAAAATTATCAGTAGCATCTATTAAAAATCATCAGCAAGCATTATATGTAATGGGGACAAACTAGAACCATTCCCAATAAGAATGAAGTAATATCAATATTAAACATATATGCACCAAGTGGTATAGCATCAAAATTCCTAGAGAAGAAGTTAAGAGAGCTTCAAGAAGAATTAGAGAGCAAACTAAACTAGTTGGGGTTCTCAATCTTGCTCTCTCAGAACTAACTAAATTGAACCACAAAATAAATAAGAAAGAAGTTAAGGAGGTGAAACAAGGTTGACACTACCATCATTATTATTTAATATTTTATTTAAAATGTTAGTTTTGGCAGTAAGAGAAGAAAAAGAAACTAAAGAAATTAGAGTATGTAATGAGCATTATTATTATCCCTCTTTGCAGATGATGTGATGGTATACTTAGAAAATCCTTGGGAATCAACTAAAACACTACTAGAAACAATTTACAACTTTAGCAAAGCTGCAGGATACAAAATAAATCCACATAAATCATCAGCATTTTTATATATTACCAGCAAAGTACAGCAGGAAGAGACATAAAGAGAAATTCCATTTAAAATAACTGTTAATAATATAAAATATTTGGGAGTCTACTTGCCAAGGCAAAGTCAGAACCTGTATGAATACAACTACAAAACACTTTCCACACAAATAAAGTCAGATCTTATCAACTGGAAAAATGTCAAGTTCTCATGGATAGGCCAAGCTAATATAATAAAAATGACAATACTACCTAATCAATCTCTATTCAGTACCCTACCAATCAAACTCCAAAGAAATTATTTTACAGATGTAGAAAAATAATAGCAAAATTCACCTGGAAGAACAAAAGGTCAATAATATCAAGGAAATTAATGAAAAGAAAAGCAAATGAAGGTGGCCTAGCTGTACCATATCTAAAACTATTATAAAGCAGTGGTCATCAAAACCATTTGATGTTAGCTAAGAAATAGAGTAGTTGATTAGTGGAATAGCAGAAAGTAGGTATTGATTCATACCTAACACTCTATACCATGAGAAGGCCAAAATGGGTTCATAAAAGACATGAAGAGTGATAAAATAAGCAAATTAGAAGAATAAAGGATAGTTTATTTCTCAGATCTGTGGAGAAGGAAGGATTGTATGGCCAAGGAATAACTGGAGAACATGCAAAAATGGATAATGTTGATTATATTAAGTTAAAAAGTTTTTTTACAAACAAAACCAATGCAGACAAGGTTAGAAGGAAAACAATAAACTGGGAAAAAAGTTTACATCCAAAGGTTCTGATAAAGGCCTAATTTCTAAAATATATAGAAAATTAAGTCAAATTTATAAGCATTCAAGCCATTCAAAGGATACGAACAGGCAATTTATAGATGAAGAATTTGAAACCATTTGTAGTCATATGATAAGGTGCTCTAAATCACAATTGATCAGAGAAATGCAAATTAAGACAACTCTGAGGTACTACTACACACCTCTCAGTTTGCTAAGATGACAGGAAAAGATAATGATGAAAGTTGGAAGGGATGTGGAAAAACTGGGACACTAATACATTGTTGGTGGAGTTGTGAACTGATTCAACCATTCTGGAGGAAATTTGGAACTATGCCTAAAGGACTTTCAAACTGTCCATACCCTTTGATCCAGCAGTGTCTCTACTGAACTTGTATCACAAAAAGATCATAAAAAACAGAAAAGGACCTACATGTGCAAAAATATTTGTGGCAGCCCTTTTTGTAGTGTTAAGAAACTGGAAACTGAATGGATGCCCATCAGTTGGAGAATGGCTGAATAAATTATGGAATATGAATGTTGTGGAATATTATTGTTCTGTAAGAAACGATCAGCAGGATGATTTTAGAGAAGTCTGGAAAGATTTACATGAGATGCTGATAAGTGAAATGAGCAAAACCGGGGGATTATTGTATATAACAACAGCAAGATTATGCAATGATCAGTTCTGATTAATGTAGCTCTTTTCAACAATGAGGTGATTCAGAACAGTTCCTATGGTCCTGTGATAAAGAGAGCCATCTGCAACCAGAAGGAGAACTATGGGGACTGAGTTTGGAGACAACATACTATTTTCACTTTTTTGTTGTTGTTTGATTGCATTGTGTTTTCTTTTTCATTTTTTCATTTTTGATCTGATTTTTCTTGTGCAGCCTGATAATTGTGGAAATACATATAGAAAATTGCACATGTTTAACATATATTGGATTACTTGCTGTCTAGGGGTGGGAGTGGGGAGAGGGAAAAATTTGGAACACAAAATTTTGCAAGGTTGTGTGTTGACAATTATGTGTATGTTTTGAAAATAAAAGCTTTAATAATAATAAAAAATAAGAGACATGCCCCAATTGATAAGTGATCAAAAGGTATGATCCAGACCAAAGGGCTGAATATTCAAGCACACCTTTTGACCTAGCAACAGCATTACTAGGCATGAGAACCAAAAGAGATTCAGAAAAAAATAAACAAAAAAAGGAAAATGACCTCTATGTACAAAAATATTCATAGCAGCTCTTTTCTCAGGACAAAAAATAAAATGAAAATTGAGAGAATGCCCATCAATTGGAGAATGGCTCAATAAACTGTGGAATGTATGATAGAATATTATAATTCTCTGGGAACTTATGAGCAAGATGTACTTAGGAAAAAAAAAAAACAACACTTGTAAAGTCCTCCATGAAGAAAGAGAAATGGACTGTATACAAAGTAATAGCAATGTCTTGGGATGACCAGCTGCTGTAAATGACTTTGCTATTCTCAGTAGAACAATCATTGAAGACTGCTCTGAAAGAGTATCCATACTTAGAAAAGGAACTGATTGTGCCTGAATACACACTGAAGCATTTTCTCTTTCTCTCTCTAATGCTTTCTTTGTTTATAATTTAATTTTTCTTAATTTAAATTTTCTTGGTTTTTGTATTTATTAGTGTGGGAGATTTAAATTTTCTTTCACAGCTTGACTTTTATGGAGATGTTTTGCATAACTTCACATGTGGTTTCTTAATTGTGGGTGGAGATAAGGAAGAAAACCTAGAACTCAAAAATCTTAAAAACAAATGTAAAAAAATTGTTTTGGATAAAACTGGGGAAATATTAAATTAATTAAAAACAAAGTGAAATAAATATATAAATAGATAGAGCTCATTAGTGGCATCCTTCCTCAAATTATATACTGAAGTTAGAAATAGTTAAAAAGCTTTATTTCTTCAGTATGTTGAAAGTATCACTGTGAGATCCTCTTTATGCTAATTTGCTTAGCCAATTTTTTCTTCATAGATGGTATAAAGAGCCCAGCTGTTTAAGTCACATGCCTAATTATTGAAATATTTTAATTAGTAGAGTTCTAATTAATGAAGCTCCACTGGTCCAGCTGGAATGTATTAGCAATAGCAAGTGACCATCTTCCATGGCAGGGCACTCAGGTTGTATTCACACATTCCCACAATGCACATGTGGATCAAATCATGGTCTATCCCCCTTCTTACATAAATGTGGGCAAAAGCAATGGATAACATTCTCCTCTTGGTGTGTGGTAAAGACCATGTGTAACTTCTTGCTTCTCCAGATGTGAATGCATTAATTTTTATCTTGATTTTTTGGAGGGCATATAAAAAATCACTGTGATTCTAAAAATAAAACTTTTAATTCTAAAAGTAGCTCCTCACCAAATACTGATCCAGAACCCCCACATTCAGCACTTAATGACACTCTCCATGGGAGGGAGAATATGGAGAATGAAGAAACTAATCACAATCATGGCATTCTAACACCAAAACACAATGACTTTTGAGCTACATAGTGGTCATACAGTGAATAATGACATTACATATGCTCATATCAATGGACATGCAAACAGCTGACCTCCTTGGCTTTTCTTTTTTTAGTTTTTCTTTTCTTTTATGACAAAAATTTTCTTTTTTATTATGAACTTTAAAAATGAACATTTCAACAGGTAAATTAGAAGATAAAAGAAAATTGTACAGAAAGCTATGAATTTCTGTTAAGTGGGCTTGGGCTTAAGAAAATAAAATTAACATGGCAATAATAGTAATAACTAACATTTATATAAAAATTTTATGTATACTATCTCATTTGCTCTTCACCATAACCTTATTATCCCCATTTTACACATTAAGAAACTAAGGTAGACAAAGGTGAAATGGCTTGCCTTGGATCTAACAGCTTTTAGGGTCTGGGGGCAGATTTGAACTTGGGTCTTCTGTGCTCCAAATTCAAACCCCTACCTACTTTGTCATCTAGCTATTTTTGCTTAGTCCCTTTATGAAGTTATTTTTTTTTGTTTTCTTGTTCTTTTTCAGATGTCTCACTGATACATTTTTTCTGCATTACTGTTGCTTCCCAATAACTCTTTATACTATCATCCCCAATCCTATGTCTCCATGGAAGTCCTCCATTTTATTAATTAAATAAAACAAATCAAGATGGTGGCCATATCTGAAAATGTCTGCCTCATTCTGACTGATTCATTGCTGTGATTCTTTCTTTATTTAGTAATTGACTATTTTCCATTTCCAACTCTGTTTCTATCCTCAGGCCTCCCTGATTCTCTGTTTATCTGAATTTGATCCTTGTTTGTACATCAGAATGTGTTTCTGCCTTCAGTTTTGGGAATTTTGTATACTTCACTTGTTGCCATGGTTACATTCACATCCATATTCAATACACTTTGCCTCTTACATTGGGCCCTACCCCCTGGCACAAGCCACTGCAAGATTGGATGTTTTCAAAGATATGCATAAAAGTGCATCTCAAGTGGCAGAATGTAAATATATATATTTGAATGATTGTAGTTGGTAGACCAGTTGGCTAATTCCTAGACCAGCATTTTATTATTATTTTTAATTATTAAAGCTTTTTATTTTCAAAACATATGCCCAGATAATTTTTCAACATTGACCCTTGCATAGCCTTGTGTTTCAGATTTTCTCCTCCTTCCCCCTCCGCTCCCTCCCCTAGATGGCAAGCAATCCAATATATGTTATCCATGTTAAAATATATGTTAAATCCAATATATGTAAGTGTATTTGTACAATTATCTTACTGCACAAAAGGAATCAATCAAAAAGGAAAGAAAATGAATAAGAAAACAAAATGCAAACAAACAACAACAACAAGAATGAGAATGTTATGCTGTGATCCACACTCAGGTCCCACAGTACTCTGTCTGGGTATATATGGCTCTCTTCCTCACAAGATCATTGAAACTGGCCTGTATCAGCTCATTGCTGAAAAGAGCCATGTTCATCAGAATTGATCGTTGTATAATCTTCTTGTTATCATGTACAATGATCTCCTGGTCCTGCTCATTTCACTCAGCATCAGTTCATCTAAGTCTCTCCAGGCCTCTCTGAAATCATCCTCTTGGTTATTTCTTATAGAACAATAATATTTCATAATATTCATATACCACAACTTATTCAGCCATTCTCCAACTGATGAGCATCCATTCAGTTTCCAGTTTTTAGCCACTACAAAAACGGCTGCTACACTTTTGCACACGTGGGGTCCGTTTCCCTCCTTTAAGATCTCTTTTGGTTACAGGACCAGAAGAAACACTGCTGGATCAAAGGTTATGCACAGTTTGATAACTTTTTGAGCATAGTTCCAAATTGCTCTCCAGCATGGCTGGTTCCACCAATAATGTATTAGTGGCTCAGTTTTCCCACATTCCCCCAATATTCATCATTACTTTTTCCTGTCATCTTAGCCCATCTGACAGGTGTATAGTGGTATTTTAGAGTTGTCTTAATTTGCATTTCTCTGATTAATAATGATTTAGAGCACCTTTGATTAGAAATAGTTTTAATTTCTTCATCTGAAAATTGTTCATATCCTTTGACCATTTATCAATTGGAGAATGGTTTGAATTCTTATAAATTTGAGTCAATTCTCTCTATATTTTAGAAATGAGGCCTTTATCAAAATGTAAATGTAAATGTAAAAAATGTTTTCGCAATTTATTGCTTCCCTTCTAATCTTGTCTGCATTTGGTTTGTTTGTACAAAACTTTTTTAGTTTAATATAATCACAATTATCTATTTGGTGTTCAATTATTAATTCCGGTTCTTCTTTGGTCACACATTCCTTCCTTCTCCATAGATCTGAGAGGTAAACTATCCCATGTTCTTCTAATTTGCTTATAAAATCACTTTTTATGTCTAAATCATGAACCCATTTCGATCTTATTTTGGTATACTGTGTTAAGTGTGGATCAATGCCTAGTTTCTTCCATACTAGTTTCTAATTTTCCCAGCAGTTTTTTTTCAAATAGTGAGATCTTATCCCAAAATCTGGGACCTTTGGGTTTGCTAGACCAGCATTTTAGAGCTAGAATCATTTAGTCA
>NC_133617.1:586100669-586260669 GCF_048593235.1 Sminthopsis crassicaudata
AAGTGGTCTTGGCAAATCATTTCTCTCTTTGCTTTTAAATGTATAAGTTTAGGGGTAGCTAGGTGGCACAGTGGATAGAGTACCTCTCTGAAGTCAGGAGGATCTGAGTTCAGACACTTAACACTTCCTAGCTGTGACCCTGGGCAAGTCACTTAACTCCAATTGCCTTAGCAAAAAGTAATAATAATAATAAATGTATAAGTCTAATACATTTTTCTGATCTTCAGGGGTAATATCAATGCAAATATTAAAATAATCCATTGATTTTCATGTGGCTATTTGCAAATGAGTTATTCAATAAGTGTAGTGTTGTTTAGTATTGTCTGACTCTTTGTGATTCCATTTGGTGTTTTCTTGATAAAGATATTGGAGTAATTTGCCCCTTCTTTCTTTAAAGTATAATATTAAATACTAAACAATAAAAGCTTTCTTTTATATAAACTCAGGAGACTAGCTATAGGGACTAACACAGTAGTTTCATTAGTATAAGGAACTTACAGATGAGGAAATGCCCTTCCAGAAGGCAAGTCACCAACCTCTCTGCAAATTAATCTTAGGGAAGTACCTGGGTATTAAAAGGAAGAATGGTTTGTCCAGGATCTCTAGGTGTTATATCAAAGGCAGGAATTGAATGCCAATCTTCAAGATCAGCACACAAAGAAAAGCTTAAAATATATAAATACACCCCAGCTTTTGGGATAAGAATTCACTATTTGATAAAAACTGCTGGGAAAAGTGGAAACTAGTATGGCAAAAACTAGGCATTGACCCACACTTAACACCATATACCAAGATAAGGTCAAAATGGGTTCATGATCTAGACATAAAGAATGATATTACAAACAAATTAGAAGAACATAGGATAGTTTACCTCTCAGATCTGTGAAGGAGGAAGGAATTTGTGACCAAAGAAGAACTGAAGACCATTATTGATCACAAAATAGATGATTTTTATTATATTAAGTTAAAAAGGTTTTGTACAAACAAAACTAATGCAAACAGGATTAGAAGGGAAGCAATAAACTGGGAAAACATTTTTACATTCAAATGTTCTGATAAAGGCCTCATTTCTAAAATATAGAGAATTGACTCAAATTTATAAGAATTCAAGCCATTCTCCAATTGATACATGGTTAAAGGATATGAGCTGACACTTTTCAGATGAAGAAATTGAAACTTTCTAGTCACATGAAAAGGTGCTCTAAATCTCTATTGATCAGAGAAATGCAAATTAAGACAATTCTGAGATACCACTACACACCTCTCTGATTGTATGACAGGAAAAGATAATGATGAATGTTGGAGGAGATGTGGGAAAACTGGGACACTGATGCATTGTTGGTGGAATTGTGAACAGAGCCAACCATTCTGGAGACCAGTTTGGAACTATGTTCAAAAAATTATAAAACTGCGCATACCCTTTGATCCAGCAATGTTACTACTGGGCTTATATCCCAGAGATCTTAAAGGAGGGAAAGGGACCCACATGTGCAAAAATGTTTGTGGCGGCCCTTTTCATAGTGGCTAGAAACTGGAAAATGAATGGATCCTCATAAATGGAGAATGGCTGAATAAATTATGGTATATGAATGCTATGGAACATTATTTTTCTGTAAGAAACGATCAGCAGGATGATTTCAGAGAGGTCTGGAGAGACTTACATGAACTGATGCTAAGTGAAATAAGCAGAACCAGGAGACCATTGTACAAGATTATATGATGATCAATTCTAATGGATGTGGCTCTCTTCAACAATGAGATGAACCAAATCAGTTCAAATGATCATGTGATCAAAAGAGCCATTTACATCCAGAGAGAAGCCTGTGGGAACTGAGTGTGAACTACAACATAGCATTTCAACTCTTTCTGTTGTTGTTTGCTTGCATTTTATTTTGCTTCTTTTTTTTTTTTTTACTGGTTTGATTTGATTTTCCTTGTGTAGCATGATATTGTATAAATATGTATGCATATATTGAATTTAACATATATTTCTACCATGTTTAACATGTATAGAACTATTTGCCATCTAGAGGAAGGCGTGGGGGAAAGGGAAATTGGAACACAAAGTTTTGCAAGAACTAATGTTGAAGAATTGTCTACGCATATGTTTTGAAAAATAAAAAGCTCTAATAAAGGGAAAAAAAATTCTAATTTGTTGTTAGTGAGGAACCATAGTGGGAGATCAATGAATAATTCCAAGTCAACCCATATGTCACAATGGAAAAAGATTCATTTGTTTATCAGCTAGTCTTAAGTATATTTGGTTCTAGGTGGATATAGACTTTTTTGAATCTGAGAATAGGAATCAAAGTTTCAGAGTGCTTTGAGACAGTTTTCAGAGCTGCCTTCTACTGAAATTATCAGCATTAGATTTCTTGCTTTATATTTCTTGATGGCTTTTACTATAAACAAGGATCCACTACAGTATTTTGTATAGTAAATAGGAGTGTACTTTTCTACTTGTTTGTTGTGCTTCCCCAGTAGTAAAATCTTTGAGGACCAGGTCTGGTTTTCATTGTGTCTTTATTTCCTGTTGTCTAGCCTAATTGATGGCTAATAAAGACTTGTTTTCAGATGTGGAAAAAATACATAAATACTTGGTTTGATATAGAGGTGTATCACATATATATATATATGATTTAGAATGAATATGAGTTGAGCTATCCAAGTACAGATACACCTACGTACTTCAAGATATTTCTCATAGGTGAAACCTAGTGTTTGACAATGTTGCCTTAAAGCCAATGTTTTCTTGAGTTGCCATATTTCCTACCAAGACAATGTTTTATCAGAAATAGCTGTCTACGAGTCCTGAAGCCAACTTGTCCTGTCTTCTTGAATTGCCATATTTTCCAGATGTGGACTCTCAGTGTGTCCTTGAGAACCAAAGCAGCTACAAGACATGCACCAGTCAGTCTGCACCAGACTGATAAAGTGTTTTTGCAGCTGGGACTTGTGTAGATAAGCAGACCATATCTTGATAGTCTAGCAGTTCCCAAGGGAAAAGAATACTGCTTTTGCCATCCTACTTATTCCTCTTCTCTCTTCCTTTCTCTACTTTTCTCTTCCTCCCCCCATATCATTCTAATTTGGGAGGGTATTGCGCTCTACTCCTCCCATGAGACTTCTCCCTTTTTGTAAATCATATTCAAGCTAGAGTAAAAACTACCTTATACTTGGTGTAAGGAGTTCCATATGCAAGATCATTGCTCTTATAATAAATCAAGTTATTCTATGTCTTAAGGATTTTTGGTTAATAGCACTTTTAAAAATTTATTTTTATCCTGAAGTCAAACACCTTTCCTTCCTCCTTTATCTATGGGCATTTCCTAATACAGAGAACAAATGGGAAAAAAGGATTATATATAAAACTGCAGATAGCTATGTTTTTCTTTTTAGGTTCAACCTGCAGCTTTCAAAGCTGTCCTGCTTGTCTGTGCTTCTTTCCAGTCTTCCTTTTCTCTTTTCTGAATGTATGTATGTATGTATTTATTTATTTTTTATATTTGTTTTTAAGATTTTTGAGTTCTAAGTTCTCTCCCTTATCTCCACCCACAAGTAAGAAATTACATTTGAAGTTATGAAAAACATTTCCATAAAAGTCAAATTGTGAAAGAAAACACATCTCCCACCCTTATGAAAATAATAATCCTCAAGAAAAACTAAGTTAGAGTGGATCCCCGTCAATTGTAGAATGGCTGAATAAATTATGGTATATGAATATTATGGAATATTATTGTTCTGTAAGAAATGACCAGCAAGATGAATACAGAGAGATCTGGAGAGATATACATGAACTGATGCTGAGTGAAATGAGCAGGACCAGGAAATTATTATATATTTCAACAACAATACTATATGATGATCAATTCTGATGGACATGGCTCTCTTCAACAATGAGATGAACCAAATCAATTCCAATAGAGCAGTAATGAACTGAACCAGCTACACCCAGCTGAAGAACTCTGGGAGATAACTATGAACCACTACATAGAATTCCCAATACCCCTATTTTTGTCCACCTGCATTTTTTATTTCCTTCACAGGCTAATTGTACACTATTTCAAAGTCTGATTCTTTTTTGTACAGCAAAATAACTGTTTGGACATGTATACATATATTGTATTTAATTTATACTTTAGCATATGTAACATGTATTGGACAACCTGCCATCTTGGGGAGGGGAGTGGGGGGAAGGAGAAGAAAAATTGGAACAAAAGGCTTGGCAATTGTCAATGCTGTAAATTACCCATGCATATATCTTGTAAATAAAAAGCTATGATAAAAATAAATAAATGAATGAATGAAAAATAAAAATTAAATTTAAAAAATAATAATAAATTTTAAAAATTCTTAACTCCAAAAAAAAAAACTAAGTTAAAAATAAAGAGAGAGATAAAGTAATAGAGAATGTTTTGATCTATATTCAGAATTGATCAGTTCCTTGTTTGGGTATGGATAGAAATTTTCATCATTAATCCGTCAAAGTAGATGTGGATAAAACTGAAACCCAAAGAGTGTCCCATAGGCAGTAAACCTGGATTTGAATCTAAATCTTTCCCAATAGTAATGGAATAGTAATTGTTCTACCTTTTGTTGTGATTGTTGTTGTTGGTTTTGTTTTGTTTTGTTTTTTTTATCATTTTTTGTTATAACTTTTTATTGACAGAACATATACTTGGGTAATTTTTTACATTATCTCTTGCACTCACTTCTGTTCCGACTTTTCCCTCTCCTCCCTCTACCCCCTCCCCTAGATGGCAAGCAGTCTCATACATGCTAATTATGTTATAGTATATCCTAGATACAATATATGTGTGCAGAACTGAATTTCTTGTTGCACAGGAAGAAATGGATTCAGAAGGTAAAAATTACCTGGGAAGAAAAACAAAAGTGCAAACAGTTTACACTGATTTCCCAGTGTTCCTTTTCTGGGTGTGGCTGATTCTGTCCATCATTGATCAACTGGAACTGAATTAGATCTTCTCTTTGTCGAAGATATCCACTTCCATCAGAATATTCCCATACAATATCATTGTTGAAGTGTATAGTGATCTCCTGGTTCTGCTCATTTCACTCAGCATCAGTCCATGTAAGTCTCTCCAAACCTCTCTGTATTCCTCCTGTTGGTCATTTCTTACAGAGCAATAATATTCCATAACATTCATATACCACAATTTACCCAGCCATTCTCCAATTGATGGGCATCCATTCATTTTCCAGTTTCTAGCCACTACAAAAAGGGCTGCCACAAACATTTTGGCACATACAGGTCCCTTTCCCTTCTTTAGTATTTCTTTGGGATATAAGCCCAGTAGTAGCAATGCTAGATCAAAGGGTATGCACAGTTTGATAACTTTTTGGGCATCATTCCAGATTGCTCTCCAGAATGGTTGGATTCTTTCACAACTCCACCAACAATGCATCAGTGTCCCAGTTTTCCCACATCCCCTCCAACATTCATCATTATTTTTTCCTGTCATTTTAGCCAATCTGACAGGTGTGTAGTGGTATCTCAGAGTTGTCTTAATTGGTATTTCTCTGATCAATAGTGATTTGGAACACTCTTTCATATGAGTAGAAATAGTTTCAATTTCATCATCTGAAAATTGTCTGTTCATATCCTTTGACCATTTATCAATTGGAGATTGGCTTGATTTCTTATAAATTAGAGTCAGTTCTCTATATATTTTGGAAATGAGACCTTTGTCAGAACCTTTAACTGTAAAAATGTTTTCCCAATTTGTTGTTTCCCCTTCTAATCTTGTTTGCATTAGTTTTGTTTGCACAAAGACTTTTTAATTTGATACAATCAAAATTTTCTATTTTGTGATCAATATTGATCTCTAGTCCTCCTTTGGTCATAAATTCCTTCCTCCTCCTCCACAGGTCTGAGAGGTAAACTGTCCTATGTTCCTCTAATCTATTTATGATCTCATTCTTTATGCCTAAATCATGGACCCATTTTGATCTTATCTTGGTGTACAGTGGTAAGTGTGGGTCCATATCTAATTTCTGCCATACTAATTTCTAGTTTTCCCAACAGTTTTTGTCAAATAATGAATTCTTATCCCAAAAGTTGGGATCTTTGGGTTTGTCAAACACTAAATTGCTATAGTTATTAATTATTTTGTCTTGTGAATCTAACCTATTCCATTGATCAACTAATCTATTTCTTAGCCAATACCAAATGGTTTTGGTAACTGCTGCTTTATAATATAGTTTTAGATCAGGTACAGCTAGGCCACCTTCATTTGATTTTTTTTTCATTAATTCCCTTGAAATTCTCGACCTTTTGTTCTTCAACATGAATTTTGTTGTTATTTTTTCTAGGTCATTAAAAGTTTCTCGGGAGTCTGATTGGTATGGCACTAAATAAATAGCTTAGTTTAGGGAGTATTGTCATCTTTATTATATTCATCAGCCTATCCAAGAGCACTTAATATTTTCCAATTATTTAAATCTGACTTTATTTGTGTGGAAAGTGTTTTGTAGTTTTGACTTTCCTTTGGTAGATAGATTCCCAAATATTTTATGCTATCAACAGTTATTTTGAATGGAATTTCTCTTTGTATTTCTTGCTGTTGGATTTTGTTAGTGATATATAATAATGCTGATGATTTATGTGGGTTTATTTTGTATCCTGGAACTTTGCTAAAATTGTGGATTATTTCTTCTTTTTTTTTTTAATAGTTTTTATTTACCAGATATATGCATGGGTAATTTTACAACACTGACAATTGCCAAACCCTTTGTTCTAATTTTTCCCCTCCTTTCTCCACCCCCCCCCCCAGATGGCAGGTTGACCAATACATGCTAAATATGTTAAAATATAAATTAAATACAATATATGTATGCATGTTCAAAGTTATTTTGCTGTACAAAAAGAATCAGACTTTGAAATAGTATACAATTAGCCTGTGAAGGAAATCCAAAATGCAGGTGGACAAAAATAGAGGAATTGGGAATTCTATGTGGTGGTTCATAGTCATCTCCCAGGGTTCTTTCGCTGGGTGTAGCTGGTTCAGTTCATTATTGCTTTATTGAAACTGATTTGGTTCATCTCATTGTTGGAAAGGGCCTCGCCCTTCAGAATTGATCTTCATATAGTATTGTTGTTGAAGTATACAACAATCTCCTGGTCCTGCTCATTTCACTCAGCATCAGTTCATGTAAGTCTCTCCAGGCCTTTCTGAAGTTATCCTGTTGGTCATTTCTTACAGAACAATAATATTCCATAATATTCATATATGTGGATTATTTCTAATAGCTTTTTAGAAGAATCTCTGAGGTTCTCTAAGTATAGCATCATATCATCTGCAGAGTGATAGTTTGGTTTCTTCATTACCTACTCTAATTCCTTTAATCTCTTTTTCAACTCATTACTGAGGCTAGTGTTTCTAATATAATATTGAATAATAATGGTGATAGTGGGCAACCTTGTTTCACTCCTGATGTTACTGGGAAAGGTTCGTTTTTCCCCATTACATATGATGCTTACTGATGGGTTTTAAATATATGCTCCTGACTATTTTAAGGAAAATGTTCTATCTTTTAACTTGAAAAAAAATCAAATAAAAACTAACTTGATGAAGTTTCTTGAGACAGTCTAGTATCAAGTACATTTGGGAGGCACTACAGTTTTATCAACAATTCATCAACAAAACTACTGTCTGGGGGCAAGTTTCAATTTCTAAAGGTGACATTTTCTGGTCTTGTCCCAAATTCTTGTTTGATGCCAGCAGGCCTCCTTCCCTGCTGTCTACACTAAGCATAATAACAATGCTAATAATCAATGATGAAGATAATTTGAATAAACTGAGATAATCCCATGTATTACTGACTTTGGTACCAAGCAAATTAATAGCTGGAAGATGCAGCTCATTTCTTTGCAGTTTTTTAAAAGATGCTTTATTGGCCCTGCTTAATCCTGTAGGGTGGACATAAACCTTAATTTTTTTTTTCCTGAGGCAATTGGGATTAAGTGACTTGCCCAGTGTCACACAGCTAGAAGGTGTTAAGTGACCAAGACCCATTTGAACTCAGGTCCTCCCCACTTTGGAGCTGGTGCTCTATCCACTGCACCACCTAGCTGCCCCTAATAAAACTTCATTTGTAAAAAACAAAATAATCACAAAAAAAAAAACAAAAAACCAATCTTACAATATCTGCAAAACACAAGTCAAAAAAATAAAAATGAAATGTGCCTATATAAGCTAATCTAATTCTTCCTATTTTATCTCATCAACTCACTATCCTGTTTGTAAACTTTGTTTACCCCTGTTGGTTCACAAAAACTAAATGTTTTGCATACACACACTATAAGATAAATTAAGTGGTGCAAATCTGTATTCTCTGAAGCATATCCTTCCTATTTCATAGTCCCCAAGACCTTTACAAGATATATCTTCTGACTCTTTACTTTTACCTGCTTTTATCTGCTGAAATATGCAAAAGAAATGAGTCTATAGTTTAAAACATTCATATCCAATTAAGAAATTTGTGTGCGTGTGTGTATAAGGCAATTGGGGTTAAGTGACTTGTCTAGGGTCACACAGCTAAGAAATGTTAAGTGTATAAAGCTAGATTTAAATTCAGATTCTCCTGACTTCAGAACTAATATTCTATCCACTGCACCACCTAGCTACCCCAAGAATAAAAGTTAATTTACAAAAGATAGCTATCCCAATCCAATTATAAGCCTTCGGCTTATAGAAGCCCGTGGTAGTAATAAAAATAATTTCTTTTTAAAAAATAGATTGCCAATTGTGAGAGCTTAAGAAATGATGTCCATCAATACTCCATGAGCCAAAAACTGAATTTCATTTTTCCTTATCCAACAATAACTTTTCAGTATCTGATATTATAGAGTTTGGTATTAAAAAAAAAAAAAAAAAAAAAAACTATTTTACTTTAAGATTGATTTCTCTTTTCAATTTTCTCCTGCCTCATAAAGATGCAAAAATTAAATAATCCTTAATTTATAACTGCATTTGTAACCAAATAGAAATATTAAAAATTAGCAAAATTATCTGCTCTACTTTAAAATTTGATATAGCATACATTTTGTGAATAAATCAAACTTGTTACAAACCTATCAAGCAAAAACAAATGCTTCTATTGGCCATGCCATAATACATACCTGTATATATATCATCAAGAGGTAGTTAGCATATTTCATCAGGAGTCATATAGAATTATGGTTGGTGTTTTGAGATAGTCCTCTGGCATAAAGAAGTCCCACCAGGGAGGATAGTGGGTTCCCCTATTGACCCTTACTTTCTACAACTTGGTTCATAGTACTGTAACAACCCAAGTGCAGCTGTCAGTAGGTTAAGTCCTTGTCTGGGTAAAAGGAAAAGCTTCTGGATCAACCAGAGAAATAACCTCCTACTGAGTTCAGATGTTGAGAATAACATAAAACAATAGGCATCAGTTCAATGTAAAGCTTTATTTCAGGGAGTAGGAAAAAGAAAGGAAAAAGAGGAAAGAGGGAGCTATCATATAACTCAAACATACACACTAACATTGGATATTATTCACAGAAAGGCAGCACTGTGTTGGGGAGCACAGATACAAGCCAATCTAACAGAAAGGAATGTTCCAGCAGGGAAATGTTTATTCCTGCTTTTCTGTAAGGTTCTTATTTTATGACTGTATAGATGGTCCCCTTGGAGCTGGAAGACAAATTATCAGGAATTGGGGCAAAATATTATTTTGGGGAATTTGTTATCAGGCAGAAAAAAACAAGCTGGTAGTAAGACAAAAATATTATTTTGGGGAGTTATCAGGCAGAAAAAACAAGCTGGCAGCAGACAAAATATTTTGCAGAGTTGTTATCAGGGAGAAAAATAAGCTAGTGGTAGACAAAATATTATTTGGGAAACACATCTATTTCAACCTTTTAAAAATGTTATTGTCAGTATTCTTCCAAGAGTATATTCTATAAGTTACATCCTCCCTTAAGGGAAAGCTGTCATGGTGATCTCAAGACCTGATCGAATCTTAAATCAGTTGGTCATTGCATTGAACAGAGTTCTCAAGTCTTTCAAGGTTGTCTTTGCAATATTTTTGCCACTATAAATTATTCTTATGATTCTGCTTATTTCAATCTCAGTTTTCATAGGCTTCTCTGAAACTGTCCCTTGCATAATTTCTTATAGTCCAATTGTTTTCTAATACATTTATGCCAATTGTTCACCCAATGCCCAGTTTACCAATATCCCATCAGTTTCCAGTCTTTTTTTGCTACAACAAAAAGAGCTACTAGAAATAATTTGGTACAAATAAGTCTTTTCCCTATTTCTTTGATCAAAGTAGTGGTTTTTAGTATCAAGTCCTATACAGAATGTTTTCAACCTAACTAAATGCTGTAGCAATATTATCATCCTTTACATTTCTGCCTGTAAAAAAAAAAAATTGGTTTTATATATGTGGCAAAAATTATTTATTTAACCAGAGGCAGAAAAAAATCCCAATTCTTCAAGCTGTGACACAAGGAAGGGAAAGGACTTGCCCACAGCAATAGAGCCTAGAACTCAGGTCTCTATATTTCTGGTCTAATAAACCAGGATGGTTTTCTCCCTTGATTATCTTGCTTAAAATTGTCAGTTTCTCCTTCAGAGCAAGTATATTTTTCTCTTACTTGTAAAAACTATACTGTGCTGCTTGCCTTTAAGTACAAGAATTGTCATTATCTGATACCACAAATAAATCTGTAGAAATCAGTAGAAACCATTTTCAGGGGAAAAATGCCCTGTAGGAAAAAAAAAATTAATGCTTAAGCATTTATTACTTATCACATATACATATGCACAAAAAAACTTCACAATCCAAGATTTTCCAATTTCAAAAAAGTTTTTTAATTCTTTTCCAGGTTTTCATATGTCATTATGTTTCATAATCCAATTAATGATCTAAAGATCTAATTTCCAAATTAATGCAAATAAATTAAATCACAAAGTCATCTTTTATTACTTTCTTCCTTCTAACAGTTGCTCAGGATTGCTCAGGATCTTGTTTAACAACTCATTAGATGAGTACCTGTCATCATCTATGATAATTATGTCTTTTGGTCCAATCTGGGTCCCCAGAATAAATCTGGAAGACAGTTCCGTGTGAGAGAGGTCCAAGTTTAAATCAAACTGCAGCTCCTTGATTTTGTTAAACTAGATTTTTCCCACCTCCTGTTTTAAATAAAAGTTTTATATTCTGGAAATCCTAGATACGGATTCCTTCTTCAAGCAGCTGTCTCTTGATAACAATCTCCTAAATATTGATATGAATGATGTACTTCAGACTCTCCTTGACAACACATTGGTCCTGTCACTTCCTTTTCAGGAATTAGAATCAAGCATACAAACTGAACTGATGTTCATGATATTTGTCTAAGGCAAAGTCCCTAATGCTGTTGTCTCATTGCATTCAATAGATTTAGCATAATGGCCATTTTCTTCAATATCTAGAGATGCCTTCACTAGGTTGCCAGTAACATATATTTAGTAGAAATACAATTACAAACTGAAAGGCCATAAACTTGACTTTAGATTTAACCAACTTTTAAACCCCTGGTGACCAAACTGCACTTTAGAGATTTACAATGAAATCTGATTTGCTGGTGTCAAACTTTGGGAAAGAAAAGGAAAAATGTTAAGGAGCAGCTTTCCAAGATAATAAAAACATTATGCTTTCTACTCTCCTGTCATTAATCTAAAATATCCCATGCAGAAACTGGATCTTGGTTTTCTTGATAATACTTTTTCTTCTCCCTACTTTTTTTCCCTTCAAACTCATGCCATCTCATAGCCACATGAAACAAGAAAATCAATCTTATTTCCCCTAACCTACCTCCTTCAAAAATTGCCTCTAGCATTTTGTTCCAAGACTATTTTCCCAAAACTTAAACTTGATCTAAAACATATACTGACTGAGACTGATTATAATCCTTGATTAATCTGCAAATTTTTGGCCCCTTTCCTTCCAATATAAGGTCGCTATAATACTTTCTACTTGGCTTAACTTCAAATTACAAAATTTATTTATACAGAAAAATAAACAAAAAGAAGAAGTAATTAAAAGTTCTTTAAAGCCAAAGGTTATCTATTGAAGAGAAAAAATATATGCAAATACAACTATTATACAGTAATCCTTACTTGTTGATTTTAGGTCCTGCTCTTGGCAAAAGGATTTTGGAATAGCTGTTCAACATATAGGTAAAGACATTCAAAGCTAGAAAAAAAAATTAGCAAATCACACTTATGTTTATTACAAAGTGCAATAATTCATTGAAGGTCATATCTTTTGATGGAAGATATTAGCACTTATAAAAGTAATATCTGAGCCTGATCCCACCTATGAAATATAATGAAAGGAATGAATGCATTGCATTTTGTAAATCCTAAAGCCACATAAATATAATCCACTATTAAATATTATTATCCTACATTTGAGACATTTAATATATCTTTATGCAAAGCTGAACTTCTTGATAAAATAGTCCCCTTTAAACAAAATATAAGCAAAAGTGTGATTCATAAATTTGCTCATTGTTTGTTATACATATGCTCCCTAAACATAAAATTCCAAGGTTCGTGATTTTCAAGACATTTATGTAGATATCACTGCTACTATAGCTAAACTTATAAAATGAAGCAGAAACAAATATTTAGTTAACAAGAAAACTAGTCAATATACCTTTCCCACAGTAATTGAAGAAATAGAGGAAATTTTAAAGATGACATTTTCCATCTTAGTTAAAACTTTCAGGATGCAATATTTAAAATAGAATAAATAGTGAAAAAAGGATGGATTCAAGAAACTGCTGAGTTCAAATCAACATGAAATGAACAAAATGGTCTACTTATTTCTGGACATATGGGTCTCTAAATTAGAATTTGACAAGATAAGGTGAGCACCGTTAGTAATCTTTAAGACACTGATTAAAAAACATGTTGCTATACTTTTAAAACCCCAGATATATTCTAAGATAAAGAAGCTCATTAGCCATGAGAATAAGCAAGCTTATAACTGGAAATAATATGGCCCTCATGGCTGAATTCCTTAAGCACTTCAGTAACCAATAATGATAAAATAGAGTCTTAAAAATCTAAAGCTGCTTTCTAAGCTATGCCTTTGGGTTTTTCAGCTGCTGTCTAAGAAACAGCCAAGTTGGTTCTTGTAAAGGTTTTGTGTATACTATACACTTCTTGTATATAATGATTAGAGCAAAGCCTGGGATAGCTACAGAATTTTTTGACATGCAATACTCTTGTTACTCTATCCCTGGGCTCCTCCTGAGATTATTAACAGCTGGGAAAAGTTAGAAATGATATGGCATCTCTATATCAACAGACTCAATTCTCTTGGGATCCAAATTAGACCCCATCCAGATCTAGAGACAAGCCAAAAGTATAGCTGTATGAAGCTAGCATACTGACAATACACTAATCAGGGCCCTTGCTAGCCTACAATGTGCACAGATGTAAAAATGTGATAAAATTATCCTGAAGGGCATTGAGTTAGACAATACAATGTGAAACCATCATTTATATTTGATGTGTACAGTACTCAAACCAAAAAGATGGTGTTCAAAACAACCTAATTAAAAGCCCTTTTTAA
Source organism: Sminthopsis crassicaudata (assembly GCF_048593235.1). Classification (NCBI taxonomy): domain Eukaryota; kingdom Metazoa; phylum Chordata; class Mammalia; order Dasyuromorphia; family Dasyuridae; genus Sminthopsis; species Sminthopsis crassicaudata. The sequence goes on from NC_133617.1 coordinate 586,114,287, forward strand.
AAAACTGCTATCTAAAAACAAAATCTTCCATTAATAATCAAAATGTTTACATTTAATACTAAAGGAGACCACAGGTTTCTTAACAAAGGAAAAAACCTTAGCCAAATAGTTATACAGTAATACATATATTGTTTGAAGGAGAATAAATTAATACACTTGAACAATGAACAGTTCAGAACAATGAAATTAAAGGTTTTGATCAACAATATGTGGACCAAAGGGCAAAAATTTGCCAAGGTTAAGATGGTTTCATACAGTACAATATATTTTTCTTTTTAAAAAATCACTCTAACCACATTTTAGAGCATGATCAGGTTGGACTACAAGCTTCTTAATAGAGCAATAAGCAGCATGGAGAGGGTCTACTTTTAGTCTTAATTTCTGACTTCTAACTATTATAATAGCCTTCCTTTTGCCTGACCATACTTGTTTATAAGAAAGATTACTGTGGCATTCAAATGATTTGAAGGCAGCTGAAACACATGCACAGAAAATGATGGCTGTCAGGGTGAAAGGGGCTGAAATGAATTGCTTTCTTCATCTGCTGTAGTTAATTTGAGAGTCGGCAGTTTCCGAGGAGGAAGTTGAGGGCTTTGGCGAAGATTGTCATCCATCTGCACAAAGTACAAAAGATAGATCTGATCATCTGGCTCATATCTGTAGCTTTATTAATGTGGATCATAGTCTTCACACTCAAATTTTCTGGTTTACAGTGTTTCTTGGGACCCTGTGTCCACACGGCTTCTAACAGAGCCTTTAATTTACAGTTAAATTGATAAAATACCTGAAAAAGACCAAATGACTTTCAGAGGTTAATTGTACTGAAGGACAATCACACGATAGATAATGCCTTTGATTCTATCCTATAAAACTTTAATCAGAACCAGGCCCAATATTTTTATCAAGCTGCACTAACAGGTAATAATGATACCCTAACTCACAGAGGCTCATCAGAGAGAGAAGGAGGCAAAAAACATCAGGGAAGAGTCATTTCAGTCCAACTCATTCTGACTATGAAGATTTTCTGAGAAATTGGATCAGTCTTAAAGATGCCCAAGAGTCACAGATTTATAGAATATAAAGTCACAGAATATAAAGGAAGGCCCAAGGCTCCCAAGCTAAAATGATTTACTCTAAAGAGAAAGAGAAAAGATCATTGTTCCTAGAGCAAATTGTATCATATTGTAAGCCCTTTCTATATGCAGAGGGCTGAAATAAGTACTAAAAGGTACTTGCAATTTAGAAAAACAAAATCCCTGGCTTAGTGAATTCTCATATCCATAAAGCCTAAAGGTTCCTGGATCCCCAAATCAACATGGAGATCATTTCCCATTCATGGGGACTTATGATACCATTTAGCCTTGGAGATCTGGCTAAGTTCCAGAATAGCAACTATAGCAGTTGTCATCCAGACAAGAGAATTCATTTAAACAGCACTTTTTTACCCTCTCAACAGGCTAATTTCCCAACAGAACTCAAGACACTTCATGTATATCCACTAAGTCCATATTCCAGCCACAAGTTACAGATGCAAAGATATGAAATATACCTGTGCATAGTAACCCTTGTTATAAAGACCTTTTAGTAAAATAGGTTAAGTATCTAATTTTGAAAATAAAAGAAGTTTTGCTGGTAATCTGTTTTAATCATTTGTGAAGAATTTTTCATTTTTTCCTTAAAAGAATTGTTTTAGAAATCTTTTACTTTTTTTCTGCCAGTTCAAGAAATCAAAAGGGAAGAAAAGGCATGTGTGCTGGAAGGGCCAAATCAGATGTTGGATCCTAAATCAGATTAAGCTCCAACAGCACATCTGTGTGTGGAAACCTCTGAAGTGGAAACCCAGGTTAGTAAGACTTCTGGGTTATACAACAGGATCATATCAGAACTTCTCTGTTTCCATAGCACAGATTTGTCATAGTTCTGTCTCCTCAGTGCCACATATAGGGAGTATTAGGGACAATTTTAATTTAACACCTGAGTATCTAAAGGGATCATAAAATATCTTCAATATCTTAATGTCTTAAGTCACAGAAGGCTCTGGATCAATGTTAGTAAATCACCTGCTTTTTGTATTTTATTCTCTTTCCTAATAAATTGTCAAACGTTTTAAATATTGCTTCCCCATGTTTTTTTTAATAGGGTAAGGCAACAAATTAAATTTTTACATATGACTTTACATGTGACTTCAAAAAACAGGTCTTTGTAGACGTGTTAGTTTCTTCCATCCTTAATATGGGGACAACTCTTATAATTTATCATAAATGGTAAGAATTAACTGAATTGAAAAAGTTATAAACCAAGACAACCTAAAATGCAAAGCATTATATATGAATTAAGGATTATTCATTACATTAAAAAAATTGTTTTTTCTAACTCAAAATTTCTTTACCTGTTGGTAAGCTAGCTTTCAATACAATTGGTTTCCTTGGGAATCCTATGCATTTTATTTTATGCATTTAAATTTTTTTTGTAAGAAGTATCCACCAGACAGCCTGAAAGGTCCAAGGGACAATAAAAGTGAAGAGCCTTTTTTCTCAAAATGGCAACAATAGTGAGAGGATCATTTTCAAATTCTGTTTTATAAAATCCTCCCACCTCAATTTACCCAGAGGCTTCTCAGCATCTTCATCTTCTCAAATATATAATCCCTCCTCAAACAGTGGTAAAATATCACTGTTATTGGAAAACAAGACATTTGTGATATCTTTCTTTGATTTAGGAAAGATGAATAAGAAAAAAAAAAAGTTTTGTGCACAGGGAGCAATATGATGTGATGAAGATATCTTAATGAGAAGAAATAAGCCATAAGGGCTTTCTTGTCCAATATGTATCAATAAAGGGAGAGGTAGCTAGTGAATTTGGTGTTAGTTTACTTCTGCTTGTTATTCTTCTGGGCTCATCAGTTTGGAAAGTACTAATTGCAAAAAAAAAAAAAGTATACAATTATGTGCTTAGGAAAACAATCAGCACTGCCAGTACCAAATTACTGACCATGAAATGAGACCATGACTCAAATCTAACTGCTTCACTAGATTATTATTTACCAATGATTCAGCCATCTTTTCTCAGAGTAATTAATTTATTACTTCGAGACACTAAACTCTATTTAGTTGAGAATAAATGATTATTTAAACCTCCTTTCCAAAAATATTACCCAATGTAATTAGTAAATTATGCACATGCACACCTAATTTACAACACTAGCTGCAAAAGTGGAAATAAGAGTATTATCAGAAAGCAGAGATAAAGCAAAAAATGACCTTTTCAATCAAGTTGGATTCCTTATTTACAAGCTGTGTGAGTTTCTGCAGATTTGCATCTACTGTATCTTGTCCCGCTGGAGAAAAGCCTAAAAAGCCAAGATAGAAATCAGAGAATGACAGAAATTTTGAAAAGCCATTGGGGCAAAGACCACTTGCTATATAAGTGCCAGAACAAAGAGAAAAAAGCATTTTGTCCCTAAATATAAAGTTAATTCATGCTCCAAATAGAAAACTCCATACATAGCATCAAAGAATTACAGATGAACTGAGTGACAATTTAGGTCATTTCAGATGAAATTTCATACTCTATAGTCATTAATGGAAAGAAAGCCAGAAGTGAAAATTCCTCCTTCTCCTCTCCACATTTAAATTGTCAGATGCTTCCCTATCCATTCTGAGTCATTTATCAAAGTATCTGTGTGGTCTTCCCTCATTATCAGGAGTAGCATTATTTGTTATTTCAATTATTCCAAAAGCACTTTTTTCCCCACCAGTAACATGCATTCACTCTCCTGGATACCTTAAATCTTTTACAAGGATAAATAAGGTATTAAACGTATTTTCTGTTCACATTCATCAAATACACCAGGCCTTCACAAGCACAAGCCATAAAATTCCTCTAATTAATCACTGTTTTCAATTTGCCAGAATCACTGGGAGAATAAGGTAATAACCAAAGAAGTATTCCTCACCTAAATCTACCCACTGCAAACTAGGGGCAACAAGTAAATGTCGAGTAAGCATTAAACTAATTGTCTATATCCTTTAAGAAAAAAAAAGCTGCCTTTCTCTCATTAGAAGATAGTCGGTATATATTGGGTTTTTTTGGTGTCTAGAATAAGAAAGGAAAACTTATTCATAAGACTCAAGATTTTAAAAACAAGAAATTTACAGAATCTAATTCAATTACATGTAGATCAACAACATACAAGAATAAAATGTGGGATTTGAAAAATGCAGTTTTTTAAATGGACTGTAAAACAATGAGCACCTAAACAAGTCTTAAAAAAAAAAAACCCACAAAATCTCCCTTAAAATCATGCAAACAAGGTAGTTTTCAAATTATCGTTATTAAAAATTCTACAGGGAAAAAAAATTTTTCTTGGTTTATACACAAAGACAGATCAAGCCAAAAGATGACTTACCTGCAAGGCTAATCCTAAAGTAACAACTCAGGATGTCATCACAGAATCGACACAAATTAGAAAGTTGTTTCACGTGCTCTTGTAGCTGAACCTTCGGGAAGTGTACTTTATATAGAGGTGCAAGGAAACCAAATACATAGGCATCCAAAGTAGTAGGCCTACAGGAAATTAAGGAAGTATTTTAAAATTATACAAGTAGGAAAATATTTATTTGGTATGTTGTCAAAAATGAAATTATACCCAAAGGACTCAATTCTAAATGATATCAGGTAGTGCTATGGAACAAGTACGTTTAATTTCTACTTCATTATAGGAGATCAAACAAGCTTTTATTCATTAAGTATTCATCAGTCCTTTAATCAATCACCTAACTTACTCTTATTTAAGAAATTAGTGAGACAACAAATTATGCAAATATACATCTGTGGTCAAAAGGGGCTAGAGATGATGCGGTAATGAAGCTATTCTATATATGCCAGTTTTCTAGGCACAGTGGGTAAATCTTTGACTCTAACACAAAGGAATGAGGAAAAATTTTTAGTGAATAATCTCCAATTTTATACCTGCACATGCATTATTAAACTGGTATTGAAGAAGAAATGTCACTCACGTATCTCCAAAGAAAAACTGAGATGTTCCCAATCTGTTTGATAGAAGATTTAGGCACTCCTTGGCATCTCTATATATCTAATAGGGAGAAATTATATCTCAAGAATAGAAACAGCATCCTATAACTCAATCAATGCTTTAAAGCATCTTTAGGTAACAAGCTTGTTTTTGCTATTCTCCCCATTACCTCTCCTGATGTGCATGCCTTCTTAACTCATTCAGACTGTACCTGGGCTTCTACTTCTTTGAGATGGTAGTGAGGAGGCTCTCCCTTTGTAAGAAGGATCCTGTTTAATGCTCTTTTAGACATTCTTCCAGGCAGAATCAAGCTCAATGGAAATGGGATTCGTGAAGCAAACCATGGCTTTGTCACAGTAAAGTAATTGTCATTCTCAATCCAGAATGTATGGAGCTACATGAAAGAAAAAAGCAAATCAAAAAAGAATGCTTCTTTTAAAAAGAGAATGTTACAATTTTTCACAAACCTCTGAGCTGAATCCTAATTAGAATGGCTCTTGAACAGAATACTAGAGCAATTACAAGGTTTATTAGTTACTATACTTCATTTAATTCCATGCCAGGGAATATTATCATCCAGTCTTCTAGCAGTTCAATTTGTTACCTACAAAATGAACATTGTGTGTCACAGTTTTAATAATGTTTAAATAATGAAGCTAAGTTTTTAAAAGACTACAGCCAGCTCTATGTCCAGAATACACTTAGTCTATCACACTGTGGAGTCTTAGTAAATAGTTTTCTTAAACGAGGGATTCCCCCCTTTCCTAACATAACCTTAATGAATAACTATGTTTTTACCTAGACCGTGAAAGGATAACAATGATTGACTCCTCTTACCACTGCAGGAAGAAGCTTCTCTTCAAGGAGAGCAATATAAGCCAGTGTATCTGCACCTTGTTTTGCAGAGAGTTGATAATCAGCATTATATTTCTATTAAAAAAACAAAATAACCCAAAGACAGTCAAGGCTCTTCTCAAAAGCAAATTAGGAACACTATCCTCCCTCACAATGATTTATAAGACAAAGCATTTATTAGAAGAACAAAGGAAAGAAAAAATTTTATGTTACTTATTTATATCGGCATCTCTCAAGGATTTTTTTTAAAAGTGATCAGCCAGATAAAGGATTTAATACTACAATTAATTGGCATATAACTAATCTATTAAAATCTATCCTGTAATACTTGTAAACCAAAATCAGAAAGCTATCTCCATTTAATTCAAGTTACTTCTCTAGCTTTGGTCTATTTTTCTTTATGCCTGGCAACAAAACTATTACTTCAGTTATTCTACAGAAGTTACTATATATTAAATTTATAGCAAAATAAGTGGTTCTGAAAGTGCCTTTAAAAAGTGTTCACATTTCTCTCTATAAATATGATTCATTCTTACATTCTTTAAGGGATCATACCAAGGAGACACATAGCCATTCCCTGGCCTTTCTGCTGAAGCTGCCAGACACTGGTAATCAGCCTGCAATATTTGTGGTACAGAAATATCTATTAGGAAATGAACCCAAATCTGTCTTATTTCTTTTAATTTCATACAACTATCTCTAGCTATCATAATGTAAGATTTTAATTAATATGCACCCAAACAAAAAGGTGTGTATCACAAAAGCATTTCAATTTTTGGTCAAAAATTTTAGAGGGAAGAAGTACACTTCAAACACTTGGAGACTTAACAACTTAAGAAAAATGTAGGAGAAATCTGGGCACTGCCAAATGCTACAATTTGATTGTATGTTACTATAGTATCTTAAACATGGTAGGCATTCAAGTACTTTGATTATTAATTGGTTAATGTGGAACGTACAAAGAGACTTGTCCGAAGATTTCGCTGTTACAGGGAGACCCCTTCATTTTCTATTATAGGCTTGGTAAGCTGCCTAGAGAGCACTGAGAGATTAAGTGATTTGCCCAGGACCACAGGGACGTATGTGTCAGAAGCAGGAACTGAATCCATGTCTAGCTCTTGATACACTATACATACTGCCCTTCTTATTTAAGGAAAAATAGTTACACACACACACACACACACACACACACATTTATACATACATGCATACATGCACATATATATACACACACGCAAGGAAAAATTAGTGTACATACAGCTATATACTTAAATGTAATTATCAATCATACCTTAATTTTATTGTTAAAAAGACTATATTGGGGAGACAAGATAGCTGCCTTAATACTAGAAAGGAAAAATGAGACTCAGATAATACTGTATTGTCTACGGGAGAACCAGGACCAGGAGGTAGAAAGTGAAAATTACAATGAGGAAGATTTCAGCTCAATATACACAGAAATTTCTTGCTAAATTAAATTTTTTGTAAATGCAATGGTCAGCTTCAGGAGATGGGGAGTACGCCAACCCTGGAATAGTTATTTAAAAAAAAAAAAAATCACTTACTGCAGATATTTCTCCTTCAGACTCAATGCTGAACTAAATTATTTCTTCCAACTCCAAGTTCATAAGAGTAGAGATTTATAGCTAGAGGAGACCTCAGAAATCACCTAGTCTGAGGCTCTCCTTTTATAGATGAGAGGACTGAGGTACAGATGTTAAGTAATCTGCTCAATGTCTGAGATGGGATGAACGATGGTGCTGTTCCGCTCAGTCTAGTGTGATGAAGGTGATATATGCTTTACATAAATGTTTTAGAAATCCAATAAAATACAGGCAAAGTCAGTGTATAAAACTATAAGTAAATATATTACACATATATGAAACATATATGTGTGTGTATAAAACTATTGTACACGTAATGTATGTGTGTGTTTCAAAGTTTAGATGAACCAGGAAAGTACTAATATAAGACTGATGGATCCAATGAAAACAATTTTTCTTTAAGAAAAAATGTTTTCCAGCGGTCCTCAAACTGTTTAAATGGGGGCCAGTTCACTGTCCCTCAGACTGTGGGAGGGCCGGACTCTGTCTCCGCCCTCAGCCCATTAGCCATAAGCCGCGGCCGCATAAACATCCTCAGGCCGTATCTGGCCGCGGGCCGCAGTGGGAGAACCCCTGGTTTTAACCATAAAAAGCATTTAACCAAGAAAAGCAAATAAATTCAACTTGAACAAAATGAGCCGGGTAAGGTAACAGTCTTTTTTTTTTTTTTTTAAATAAAGTGACCACCTACCTGTTTTCTCAAAAAATTAAGTATTTTTGCCGGTTGAGATACAATATTGTCTTCTGATGTCAAAATAGGTACATCTCCTACAAATCAGAACTATGAGTAATTGAAGAACAGTTTACACACAATAAAACATTTCACTTAACTTGACCAACGCTTTAAACTTACACCAAGCTCATGTTTGTAGATAATACCGAGCATGCGCAAGTGCTTTTAAATTTGCAGAAAAGACCCCTTGCAGCCCTGACTTGGCTTGTACAAGAACCGAAACATCCCAAGGATAACTCCCACGGAGCTGACAATCAGCACACCTAGGGGGCTTTTTGCCAGGAATCTCCTCCCTCGGTCAGGTTCGTCAATGAGAACCTCACCGTTCTAATCCGAAGTACTTGCGGGGTCCAGGTAGAAGAAAAGGTTTAAAATCTCCCTTTATTTCCACGGGACTAAAAGCCACATGCACAAGACTTTTTTCCTTTTATTTAAAGAAAGCTCCCTCCCCTTTGTCAGGTTCATCAGTGCCGAGCTCACCGCGCTAACGGAGGCGGAAGAAAAGGGTTCAAGCGTCCCACTATCAATTACCTCTCGAGCCTCTCCAGGTGTTATCTATAACACTGACTTTCAGGGGCGCGCCAGAAAACTTGGCATAAGCCTGAAAATAGAGCGTGCGGTAGAAGATTTCAGTGCGGACGCACCTGTGCAGGTAAGAGCCGCAGCACCGGGGGCGGCGGGGGAAGCTGCGGGGAGGGGGGCGGGGCAGGAGGGGGGCACCTTTGCCTCACTCTGGGCCTTGCTGCAGACCACCCCGAACTCGCAGGAGCCCGGAGGCGGGCTGAGCCTTGTGGCACAGCCAAGCTGGGGGCACGCCCTGACAGGTCGTCCGCGGGCCTTTAGGGTCCTGGAGTCCGCCTCCCCTCGTTTTGTACCTTAGCGGGGACCGGGCCTGCGGAGTGCTCCCGCTCTTTACCAGAGGGGTCAGGGATTTGAAGCCCAAAGACAGGCAATGACTGCACCAAGGTCACTGCGTCGGGCAGCCGCGGAGCTGGATTCGAGCCCGGCTCCTGGAGCACCCACGCCCAGGCTCGAGCGCCGGGCCCCTGTCTCCCACCTGACACTCCCCCTTCCCCCCCCCCCCGCCGCCTCCTAGCCCCCCGCAGAGGAGATGGATAGTTCCAGGGGGGCGGGGACGGGGGGCGCCTGCTGAGCCCGAGCTGCGCGACAGCGGCTCCGCGCCCGAGCCCCGCTCACCCCGTCCTCCCCTTGGGACGGGGCTCTTACCAGAACCACCAGGGACTCGCTGTGGACAGAAGGGAGCCCCCAACCGCCACCCCAGCACCTGAGCTCTAAGGGGGCCGCCATCTTGCCGCCGCCGCGACCTCCGATGCTCCGGAAGTGCCCACCTCCTCTCCGCTCTGTTTCCGACAAGTGGAAGCTGAAGTACCAAGCCGGCTCCTGAGAGGCTTCCGAACTTTCCAATGGAACGAGCTCCCCCTCCCCCACCCCGCCCCCATCCCTACCAGGAGCGACTCCCCCGGATTATGCGGACACTGAGTGGCCAAGCTGGAAGGCCACTCCTGATGGGGCTCCAGAATGCCGTTTTAGAGGGAATTATCCTATATACAGCTTCCTTTGTATAGTTATGAGTCTCCCCATTAGACTGTAAGCTCCCTGAGGGAGGACGCTGTCTCTTTTTGTATCTCCAGCGCTTCGCATGTTCCTGAGACTTAATTTTATTATCTTTGTTAACTTTTTTTCAACTTATTAATTCCCTGACTTAATAAAGAAGTAAATCCGTAACATCTTTACCGAGTTTACCCTCTGGGGGGGAGGGGGGGATTGGAACGTAAGGTTTGCAAGGGTCAGTGCTGAAAAATTACCCCTGCGTATGTTTTGAAAATTAAAAAGTTTTAATAAAAAGAAAAAAGTACAGAAATAATGAAGGGTGAAATATGCAGATTAAAGAGATCCTATTTGGCAAGAACAGTGTTTTTTTTTTTAAGAATGACTCTAAAGTGAATAAATTAGTCTATTCTAAATACCCCAATTAAGGACATAGGAAGATGTAGTCTTTCTGCATTTTTCTTGCATTTTTTCCTACATCCGGAGGAAAAAACAATAAATTGGAATAGCTATAAAATAATTTCACATTATAAAAATGATTATATTTTATTCATTTTATTATTATTTATTATAATAAAATTATACTATTTATTTTCAAAAAGTAAATCTGGCTGCATTAAAAAACAAATGTGCAGGTCTTTTTACCCCTTTCATCTAGGGACCTTGACTCTTCCTACGGGGAGATCCTTATCTGTGGCACTAGGCCTTTTCTCCCAATCCCCTAATCCTGGAACAAACACTCTTCCTTCCTAACTCCGAATACTGCCCTCCGGGCGTAAATCCCGGATAAAACGCCGCCCAGGGCAGGAAGCCTTCCCCAATAAAGCAGAGACTTCCTCCCGTTAAGTAGCTCTCGCTTATCCTGCACGCTTCCCCTAACTACTTCCGGTAGTGTGGATTAAGGGGTCTTAGTTTCTATGGTGTGGCTGGAAAGAACCCTAGATTTTATTTAATACAACCAGTACATTTTGCAAACCGACCCAGAGAAGATACAAATCTTGACCAAAGTCAAACAAGTGGGCAGTCATGATCATCACCAACACCAGTGATGGGGGGAACGTCCCTGGCGGGGGCCCAGGGCCTGCGTGAGCCCCGAGAAGAACAGACTGACCCTGTACAGACAGAACCATCCCCTCCCCTTGTAATCCTGAGCTCTTAGGAATTGTACCCCACATCACAGAGCGTTACTCCTTGACCTGGAGATGCTCTGAGTCTGTGAATTCAGGCATCACTCCCCAGCTTCGGGATTTCTCCTTAGATCTCATCAAGTTGCGTTTATATACCTCTTTCATGGCAAAGCCCTTGCCAGCAGACAGATTGTGCTTTGTTCGCCTTCTCTTTTCCACGGCCCCCTTCTCCCATTGGGGAAGGCATAGGATAGCCCTCCCTCATTCTCCCGGCATCCTTGACTGCGAACACCTGGTACCCTTCCTTCTTCCCTTCGCTTTGCTTTTTCTGTTTCTCTGACGCTCTGGGAAGGCAGGGGCTCGTTTCCTGGTTTCTATATTGGAGCCCTTACAACAGGACGTGACTTATATACTAAGTCTTCAGTAAATGCTCCTTCATTTGTTTTGACTTTCCTAGTGTTATCTCATTTAATCCTTAGAGAAGATGCTATTATTTCTTTTTTTTTAAACAAATAGACCAGAGACCCCGCCCCTAAATATTGGGTCTTTCTGACACCAAATCAAGGCCTCTTATCTAGGTCACCTCGCTTGGGACAAGGATTTGAAACCAGAGCCTTTTGACTTCAAACCCAATACATTCCATTTATTCAATCAAGAAGCTTTTATTAATTTTGTCCGCTGGCATCAGTCTACATCACAGGGCAGCGTCTTGGGCTGAGGACAAGGTTACAGACAAAATTTTTGAGTGCTTATTAAGCTGGAGTTACAAATGCCAGCAAACAAGCCAGCTCCTGCCTTCAGAGAGCTTAAATTATAATTTGTCAAATGTCCATTTTTTTCATTGAGGATTACACTCAATTTTCCTGGGTAAATTATTCTTGGATTCAACTTTAGATCTTTTGCTCTTCAAAATATAATGTTCCAAGACCTATGGTATCTTAGACACTGCTAGATCTTGTGAAATACACACATTTCCACAAGGTTTAATTTTTTTCTTGATGCTAGTAATATTTCCTCCTTAATCTAGGAGTTTGAACCGTTCTATGACATTTGTGAAAGTTTTCCTCCTGGGATACCTTTCAGATGGCAAATGGTAGGGTTTTTTTTTTCCCCCTACTACTTTACCTTCTTTTTATAGAAATTCCCTTTGAAGGCCCGATCCTCAATAAAGAAATTTAACCCATAAACCTCAAGATACTTTGTAAGGTTTCAACAATCAAAATTTACATTCCTTTGGTCAGAGCATCCTCAGGTAAAGGCATGATATCCTAGGGAAGAGAAAGTAGAAAGAAAAAGAAAAGAGATTGTGGCCCAAGTGGCCAGTTTTAGTTAGGCCTCCAGAGGGCAACTCCTACTACTTCTAACCAAGGTTGTCCCATTTTCTTTGAGAGGATCTTGAGGGAGGTGGTGCCAGTAAGTTGGATTTAGGTGAGGGAGTTGTGCAAAGTCTTCAGCCTCCCCTTCTCCAAGTAATTTGGCTCTCATTTAGTCTCAGGCCTAGTTGTTTGGGCCCAGATTGACTCAGAGTGAATGTAAATAACAATTGTTTTGGTTTGGCCAGAAACCTAGCTAGGAGGAAGGGGAAAAGATGGGGGGAGAGGATTTTTTTTTTTTATTAGATAACTTTTTTTTGTCTCAATTCTTGGTTGGTTATTGTCCTTCATTCTCAAAGAAGGACCAAAATGGCATCATGATGCTTGAGTTAGTTACAGGGTGTCCAACTGTGGCTGATCAGAGCAATATGAACTTGGAGTGCTCTGCCACAGGTAGGACACAAATAATCCATATGAACATGGAGGGTTTCTCTGATTTTGCGCATCTTGAGCTTCTTTTGGGCTAATACAATTCTGCTTTGCTCATAGACCACAGCCTCTTTCTGAGGAGGGCAGGCCATGCTGGGTGGTCCCGTGCCAGAGTCCCCCATGTCATATAATCGATTCTGAAGTTTTAAGAGAGACCTTGAGACTGTCCTTGTATTGCTTTTTCTGACCACCTTGTGAGCGCTTGCTCCGTGTGAGTTCTCCACAAAAATAATTTTTTTTGGCAAGCTTACATTTGGCGTTTGAACAATGTGGCCATTGTGCTCTCTGCAATAGTTAGACTGCTTGGCAGTTTAGTTTGAGAAAGGACCTCAATGTCTGCTATCTTATCCTGCCAGGTGATCTTCAGAATCTTCCTAAAACAACTCAAATGGAAGCCATTCAGTTTCCTGGCATGGTGCTGGTATGCTGTCTTCCTCCTCCTCCTCTTCTTCCTCCTCCTCCTCCTTCACCTTCTTCTATCTCTATTTGTACTAGTTTACTTTATTTAGTTAGGGTGTTAGCTACAAAAGATTGCAGGTGGCAATCTTATCTTATCTTAGTTTGCATTTTAATGGTCAGTTTAGCGGTTTTAAGGTACAAAGCCTAACCTAATCCCTAACTCTAACAAGGCCTCTAAACCATAAAATTAGCATATCACTTCCCCTAATCTATTTCTAAAATCAGTGAAACCAGACTTTCTCTCACTTTTTCCAATAAAAATAGCCATTTGTCTCTTGCATTTTCACCAATTCCCTTTTGGAATTTAGCTCCTTCTTCCCTTTACTTCCCTCTCAATGGTGGTTTAATAATAAAATCTTTGCCTCTTGATTTGGAGATGATCTAAGCCTACAAATTATTTTATTGTGACATTGGTCTGGAACCCAATTATTTTAGGGAATCCCACCCCTGAATCCCCAAAAATTGTATCCAGATTCTTTTTTAGATCATAACTTTCAGGTAGTCTGGAAATTCTATATTACTTTCCTCGATCTGTTGTCCAGATCAGTTGTTTTTCTAATGAGATTTCATATTCTCTTCTTGCTCAATTCTAGTTTTTAAGGAGTTATTCTTTAAGATTTTGCATCTCTGACTTAAATCAACTGATGCTGAGTGAAATGAGCAGAACCAGAAGATCACTATACACTTCAACAACAATACTGTATGAGGATGTATTCTGATGGAAGTGGATATCTTCAACATAAAGAAGATCCAACTCACTTCCAGTTGATCAATGATGGACAGAAACAACTACACCCAGAGAAAGGAACACTGGGAAGTAAATGTAAATTGTTAGCACTACTGTCTATCTACCCAGGTTACTTATACCTTCGGAAGCTAATAATTAATGTGCAACAAGAAAAAGGTATTTACACACATATATTGTATCTAGGTTATATTGAAACACATGTAAAATGTATGGGATTACCTGCCATCAGGAGGAGGGAGTGGAGGGAGGGAGGGGATAATTTGGAGAAATGAAAAAAAAAAAAAAAGATTTTGCATCTCTTTTCCCAATTGGTTACCTCTCTTTTTATGATTTTCTTGGATTGTTTTATTTTCTTTTCCTAATTTTATCTCAATTTTTCTTATTTTGTTTTTGGATTCCTTTTTAAATTTAAATTAATAAAGTTTAGGAAGGAAGGAAGGAAGGAAGGAAGGAAGGAAGGAAGGAAGGAAGGAAGGAAGGAAGGAAGGAAGGAAGGAAGGAAGGAAGGAAGGAACGAAGGAAGGAAGGAACGAAGGAAGGAAAGAAGGAAGGAAGGAAAGAAAGAAGGGGAAACAGAAAAAAGGAAGGATGGAAAGAAAGAGAGAGAAAGAAAGGAAAAAAGAAAAAAGAAAGAAAAGAAAAGGGAGCTTAGCTAAGGGTACACAGTTAATAAGAGTCAGAGAAATTCAGGACTAATGAAATACATAAAGAAGAGGTGGAGAGTAGAGATACTCACACCCCACAGCACAGCTGTGCTTGAGTCCACATAAGAATAAGGGCTTAGGGGTTCAAGAGCAGGATGAGGAAGGAATGGTCCAAGTAAGAAGCACCAGACAAAATGCAGGAACTGTGTTAACACTGACAGGAACTCTGTCCTTGCCCCCAAGGAGCTCACTTTCTAACTGGAAGACTATGGGCTCCTTTCTCCCAGCATTTACAACATACTTTCAGGTCTTTTGCATTTCCCTTTCCCAAAGTCCTTAATGAGAGAAGTAGATTTCCATCTTTTAAATTGGACCTGAGATTAAGTGCTGACTCTGACTCATAGTAGTCGTGTGACCCATGGCAAATAACTTAAAACTCTTTTTGCCTTCCAGACAGTTCTGTCAAATTGTAATTGTCTAACTGTTGCCAATTTGCATTATCAGAAGTATTTTTTCTCTAGAGCTCCTCTATACCAAAAGAAGCACTTATTCAGATCAGAATATAAAAAGGAAAAATCCCTAATACCTTCTTCTACCAACCTCTCCATTTCTCAGACCTAGGATGTTTTAAATTGAGCAACTGCGTACTAAAGAAAGAAAATTAGTGATAGAAGGGAACCTCAATATGCTATATCCAACTCCTTTTTATAAGTGAGTAAATGAGCTTTAGAAAAGTAACTTGTATGTAGTAATCATTTAATAAATGCCTTGTCTATCTATCTATCCCTTGTTCTCTTCACAAAACTGGCTCATCATTTTTGCTGATATGTTTCTTTGAATATATTCTTTTCACATCTCCTTTGTTATTCCTTATTTGTATTGGCATCTTACTCATGCCCCTCTTGGGTCTCTCCATTGGCCTCTGAGTTATACTTATTTTCAATTCTTGTGAGACTATAGTGTTCCATTCCAACTTGGAAACTATTTCATTCTCATTTTTACAACATAAAATAAATGTAATTTTCTCCTTTAAAAACAAAAGAAAGTAGCTTATTACTAGTTTTGTGACTCTGAGCAAGTCACTTAACCCTATTTATCTCAACTTCCTCATTTATAAAATGAGTGAAAGAAGAAAAAGAAAAATCACTTTAAGATCTTTGTCAAGAAATCTCCATATGAAATCTTGAAGAGTCAGAAACAATTTAAAACAACTAAAAATGAGTGAACTATCTTTTTAGAATGTATTATAGAATATGGTGTAAAACATTTGTCTAAACCTAATTATGATGAAAATGCTTTCCAAATCCCCCAGTTGTTTTTTTTTTTTTTTTTGAAGAAAAAGGAAGGAAGGAAGGAAGGAAGGAAGGAAGGAAGGAAGGAAGGAAGGAAGGAAGGAAGGAAGGAAGGAAGGAAGGAAGGAAGGAAGGAAGGAAGGAAGGAAGGAAGGAAGGAAGGAAGGAAGGAAGGAAGGAAGGAAGGAAGGAGAAATAGAAAAAAAGAAAGGATGGAAAGAAAGAGAGAGAAAGAAAGGAAAAAAGAGAAAAGAAAGAAAAGAAAAGGGAGCTTAGCTAAGGGTACACAGTTAATAAGGGTCAGAGAAATTCAGGACTAATGAAATACAGTTTTCAGGCAGTCTTCCAATTCAAACAAGTTATAAGAAAAGTTAAACATTTGGGTTCTACTGTATATTAGTCCCAGGTGGATCAGAATATACTTATTGCTCTGTATTCATTCCAACCTTCTGAGGCAGTTCATATTAAAAGGGAGAGCAAAGCAGAACTGGACCTAAAAACTCTTGAAATATCTCAGATGTCAAAATTTTATTCAATAATACTGTAAGAGAAACATACTATGTGAATATAAAACAAATTGTGCTACAATTATTTGAAGGTAAATATATAAAAATATATATTGTCTATATAATACTGGGAAAAAAATCAGTTATTCTGGATCTGTTTCTTCATCATGAAGTGGCTGGACTAATCTAGGTCCCTTCCAGCTCTAGATCCATGATCCTATGAAGAATTCCCATTAGTAAGACATTTCCATGTTATTGCTGTCTTATATCATAATAAAATCACTATAATTCTCATTGATTGGCCATCTTCAGAAGCTTATTTGGTCATTGTTTGGGCCCTGATTGATTCATACTGAATATAAGTAGGAATCATTTCTGCTTTGGCCAGAAACCCTGAGGTCTCCCCTTCCCAGATTTTTAAAATTTATTTGGGGGGTTGGGAAGAGAAGGAGGGACTAAGTAAAAGAGGTGATTCTTTGCTGGATTGCTACACTGAATGGGTATGGGCTTTGATCTGAGATTTGTTGAAGACTAGCTTAAAAAGACATCTCCAGTAGCCCAGATCTATATCTGGCCACTGGACCCAGATGGCTCTGGAAGGAAAGTGAGACACATGACCTTGCACAGCCCTCCCTCACTTAAATCCATTTCACTTGTAAGGCATGACATCACATTCCCTTAGGGAACAAAGAGCAAACAACAATCATAGTTCTCAATATATATTAACTGAAACTAGTCAATGAACAAGGATTTATTAAACATTTACTACATTCTAGATAGAAAACAAAAGGTTTATTTTAACTTAGTTCAACCACTAATAAAATCTGTCCATGTATTTTGATTATAAGATTAGCAAAGGAGGATAGAATTCTGTGATTTGGAGTGGAAAGATATTAGTCAGTCAATAAACATTTATTAAAACCTTTTTCTTTACCAGTGTTGGGAATCCAAAGAAATATATGACAGTTTCTGCTTTTAAGAATCTCACAGTCTAATGAGAGGGACAACATAAAAACTATGTACAAACAAGCTACATACAGGATAAATTGGAAATAATCCACAGGGGAAGACATAGAATTAAGAGGGATTGGGGAAGGTTTCTGATAGAAGGTAAGATTTTAGCTAAAACATAAAGGAAACCAAGGAAGCAGAAAGTGAAGATGAGAAGGGAGAGAAATCCACACATGGGGGATAGCCAATGAAAATGGCAGTAATCTGGAGGTGAAATATTTTATTTGCAGAATAGCAAATATCACAATTGAATTATAACAAATGGATAAACTGAGGCAGATTTCTGAGCAAGATAAAATTTATTAACAGGGACATGCTAGCTGCCAATAAGGGGGTCAATGGCTTACCTCCATGGATGTCAAAGACCCCAAGTAAAAAGACATTTCTCTTTCATAAGTTTTGGGGAATACAGAACAAAGAACAGAGCAGGGTAAATTACATCATAGCTATTTACAAACAACATGCCTGGTGGGAATTTTGATATTGGGGATTTGCAGTAACACATATACCCCTTTTCTCATGAGATTAAGAAGTGCTCTGTGTTTTAGTCTAGGTACAAGATAGCAAACCAGATATCCTTGAAGGATATCTTTGTGGAATAAAGATATCAGGGTCAAACTCCCTTGCTTTCTCACGTATTCTCCAAGGTCAGTCAAATTGGATGGATTTTTAAATTTAACTCATTGTAAGCCAGCTGAACTCTGAACTAAGTTCAGAGACAAAGACCCATGACTTTAGATGTTATGGAGCAAAATTAATTACTTGTTGAAGAATTAATAAGAAAATGACCAATCTTCACTTTTTCACAAGAAAGCCAATGTCACTGGGTCAAAGAATAAGTATAAGATAAGTATATAAGAATAAGTAATAGAATGTAAGATCTAAGGTTGGAAAGGTAGAGGTAAACCAGGTTATAAAGGGTTTTGAAAGCCAACAGGTTTTATATTTGATCCTAGAAGTATTACTGGCGAGCCACTGGCATTTACTGAGTAAAGGGGTGACTTGGTCAGACCTGTTTTTTAGGAAGATTACTTTGACAGAGTGACACAAAGACCAACTAGCAGGCTATTGCCATAGTCCAACTGTGAGGTGATAGAAGTCGGCACCGGGATAGTAGCTGTGTCAGAAGAGAGAATGGGGTATATGCACATTTCCTCAATGTTCCTTCCATGATTAAACACTACATCTACTGTTTCAAATAACTTCAGGTTAAAAATTAAGAAACATTTCAGTCTTTGGACTTGAGTCCAAGCTTCAAAACACAAGGCTATGCAAGGTCAATGTTGTCAAATTATCAGTGCATGTTTTGAAAATAAAAAGTTGTATATAAAATAAAATAAAATGAGAAGGGAATGACAAAAAAGGGGGGTCCAGGCTTCTATACTTCTCAATGGGCTTCTGTTTTATGGTCTTTTCTTGGTGACCTCATCAGCTCCCATGGGTTTAGTTTTCATTTCTATGCAGATGATTCTCAGATGGAGCATAGTGCTGGGTCTAGAGTTAGGAAGACTCATCTTCATGAGTTCAAATTTGGCTTCAGACATTTGCTAGCAGTGAGCTCCTGGGCAAGCCTCTTCAATCTGTTTGCCTCAGTTTCCTCATCTGCAAAATGACCTGGAGAAGGAAATGGCAAATCACTCCAGTATCTTTTCCAGGAAAAGCCCAAATGGGATCAGGAAGAATCAGACACAGCTGCAACAATTCAACAGTTCCTAGATCTGTATAAACAGCCCTAAACTTTCTCCTGACCTCTACCCTCACTGCACCTACTGCCTGTTGGACATCCCACAACAGAACTCACATCCCCCTCACCGCCAAACCTCCTCTCTTCCAAATTTCCCTGTTATTGTCAAGGGCACCACCATTCTCCCGATAGCCCATGTTCAAAATCTCCATGTCATCCTTGATTCCTCAGTCACTCGCTTCACATAGACTGTTCAAAAGCCTTTCATTTTCACTTTCACAACATCTTTCATGTAAACCACCTTTTCTCCATGTACCATCTTGGTGGAGGACCTCATTATCTAGTCTCCCTTTCTCATGTCTCTCTCCACTCCAATTCGTCTCCTTCCACTCAACTATTAAAATGATTTCTCTAAACTGTGGGTCTGACCATGTCAGCCCTCCGAACCCCACTTCATTATTTCTAGTGGCTCCCTATTACTTCCAGATTCAAATAAAAAAATGCTCTATTTTGTATTTAAATTCCCTTCACAATGCAGCTGTTTCCTACTTTTTCAGTTTTCTTATACTTTACTCCCTTCCATTCATATTAAGATCCAGTCACACTGGACTTCTTGCTGTTTATCACACACAATTCTTATCTTTACTAAAAGCGTTCTCAAGCCCCCTTAATTCTAGTGCTTTCCTTCTGTAAATTATTTCCTACTTAGCTATCCATATCCAGATAAAGAACTAATGGACTCTAAATACAGATCAAACCATATTTTTTCACTTACTTTATTGTCTTATATGTTTTTTTCTTTTGATTTCCTATTAATTTTCCTTTTGATTTCACAATTGTGACTAATATAAAAATGTTTTAGATGATAGGACATAAACTATATTAAACTGTCTATCATCTTTGGAAAAGGGGAGGAATAGGAGAGAGAAAGAAAATTTTTAAATTCAAAATCTTTTTAAAATGAATGCTAAAAATTGTTTTGACATGTAATTGTGTTTCTATTTAATTTTTCCTATTTATCCTTTATGTAGCTTGTTTGTAGTTTTTGTCTGTGTCTCCCCCCACTAGATTGTAAACTTCTTAAGGTCAAGGATTGTCTCTCTCCTCTTTTTGTATCCCCAGTGCTTTATAAAGAGCCTGGGACATTGAGATGTTTAATAAATATTTATTGATTCAGTGCTAACATGGAAATGAATGTTAGAAGTTATCTTTACACATAATTGGAGGAAATAAAATACAATCTAAAAGAAAATAAATAGATAGACAAATGTTTGCTGATTAATTGCTTTGACTATGCCCTTTGATGACGGTCCTCCATGCTTGGAATGTGCTCTCTTCTTACCTCTATAACTCCTGGCTTCTAGGTTTTCCTCAAAATTCAGCCTAAATCCCATCTTTTGAAGCAGACCTTCCATGCTCCCTCTACCATTAGTTCTCTCTATATATTTACCATTTCCACTATTTGTATGTTGTATATACTGTTTGCATGATGTCTTGCATTGAAATGTGAGCTCTTCAAAGGCAGAGAAGGTGGTTTTGCTTTTCATCACATATTCCCAGTCCTTAGCGCATAGGAGTGGCTTAATCAATACTTGTAGACTAACTATACAAGTCCCTAAAACCTTTCAAAACTTCATGTATAAAATGAGACTGAGGATCATTTATACTACCTACCTCCAAGGACTTATATAAAGACAATGTATAAATAAACTGGGAAAATATTTTTATAGTCAAAGGTTCTGATAAAGGCCTCATTTCTAAAATATATAGAGAATTGATTCTAATTTATAAAAAATCAAACCATTCTCCATTTGAGAGCATATGAACAGACAATTTTCAGACGAAGAAATTGAAACTATTTCTAGCCATACGAAAAGATGCTCCAAGTCATTATTAATCAGAGAAATGCAAATTAAAACAAACCTGAGATACCACTACACACCTGTCAGATTGGCTAGTATGACAGGGAAAGATAATGAGGAATGTTGGAGGGATGTGGGAAAACAGGACACTGATTCATTGTTGGTGGAATTGTGAATACATCCAGCCATTCTGGAGAGCAATTTGGAACTATGCTCAAAAAGTTATCAAACTGTGCACATGAACTGATGATAAATGAGATCATTATACACTTCAACAACAATACTATATGAGGTTCAATTCTGATGGACGTGGCCCTCTTCAACAATGAGATGAACCAAATCAGTTACATTTGTTCAATAATGAAGAGAACCAGCTACATCCAGCAAAAGAATTCTGGGAAATGATTGTGGACCACAATATAGCATTTCCACTCCATCTGTTTTTGTCTGCTTGCATTTTTTATTTCCTTCTCAGGTTAATTTTACCTTATTTCTAAGCCCAGTTTTTTCTTGTGCAGCAAAATAACTGCATTGATATGTATATGTATATATTGTATTTAACATATACTTTAAAATATTTAACATGTATTGGTCTACCTGCCATCTGGGAGAGGGGGTGGGGGGAAGGAAGGGAAAAATTGGAACAGAAGGTTTTGCAATTGTCAATGCTGAAAAATTACCCATGCATATATCTTGTAAATAAAAAGCTATATAAAAAAGATAATGTATAGGATCCTGGTAGCTTGTAGTGATGGGGGAAACGATGCTCTTAAATTACACAGAGATGTGACTTCAAATATCACTTCTGACATTTACTAAGTAGCACAGAGAATGGAGCACTAGGCTTACAGTCAAGAAGACCTGAAGTAAATCCTGCTTCGGATACTTTCTAGTTGGACAAATCATTTAATCTTTTGTGCCTCAGTTTCCTCATCTGTAAAATAAGATAACAACACCTTGGCCCATACATTATAAGTTGTTGAGGTGATCAAGTGAGATGACATTTGTTTACTTTGTAAACTTTGAAGGTCACCTTCCTCCTCTGTAAACTTGGAATAAAACTACTTGAAATACTAACAACCTATATGGTTGCTGTAAAGAAGAGTGTTTTGCAAATATTAAACTATAAAAATGCAAGTTCTTATTAAGCTTTGACATTTGTGTAAAAGACAAGCAAAGACCAAGAACCTGTTGATGGAACCAGACAAAGGAAGTTATTTTACATTCTATTTTTTTCTTTATTAAAGCTTTTTATTTTTCAAAACATATGCATGGACAATTCTTCAATATTAGCCCTTACAAAACCTTATGTTTCAATTTCCCCCCTCTTCTCCTACCCCCTCCCCTAGATGTCAAATAATTCAATATATATTAAACATGGTAGAAATATATGTTAAACCCAATATATGCATACATATTTGTACAATTATCTTGCCACACAAGAGAAATCAAACAAACCAGAAAAAAAATGAGGATCAAAATAAAATGCAAATAAACAACAACAAAAAGAATGAAAATGCTATGTTGTGATCCACACAAGGTTCCCACGGTCCTACCTCTGGATGTAGATGGCTCCTATAATCACAAGATCCTTGGAACTGGCCTGAATAATCTCATTTTTGAAGAGAGCCACATCCATCAGAATTGATTATCGTTATAGTCTCCTTATTGCCATATATAATGATCTCCTGGTTCTGCTCATTTTACTAAGCATCAGTTCATGTAAGTCTCTCCAGGCCTCTCTGAAATCATCCTGCTGGTCGTTTCTTACAGAACAATAGTTATTTTACATTTTTGCAAGAGCAGGTGTCTAAGCTAGTAGTCACACGGGCAAAAACACAGTCTTTTATTCCCTGTCCTGAAACCAAAGTCCCTCCCTAATTCCCCCTTGGCTGGGTACTACAGTAGGTACAGACTATCTAGAACACTTATTCCCCCCCCCCATGTGAGTGTGGTTCTCTACTCCTAATTAAATCTCATAGCTTGTTTCTTATTCTAATCTTTCTTTCCATCTTTAGGTTTCATTTTTCTCTTTAAGTTTCATTTTTCTACATTTCTCTAATTTAAGTTTCGTAACTGTGGAAACGGAACCTTCATCCAATTCTCACAACATGTTGTTTAGTCATTTTCCAGTTGTGTCTAACTGTTTGTGACCCCACTTGACATTTTCTTGGCAAAGATACTAAAGTGGTTTGCCATTTCTCTCTCCAGCTCATTTTACAGATGAGGAAACTGAGGCAAACAGGGTGAAGTGACTTGCCCAGAATCTCAGGTCAAATTTAAACTAAGGGAGCAGAGTCTTCCTGACTCTAGGTCCTACACTCTCTCCATTGTGTCACCACTTTTCCTAATTTGACATAAAAATGCAAATTAACATGGATTTTTTAATAATAGAAGCGGTAGAAGCTGATATTTCCAGGAAAAAATACCATAAATATGCTATAGAAATCTAATTAAAAATTGTCTCTTCTGTCAGAGGTTCAGGTGATAGGAATCATCTTAGGAATCTTCTGTTTGCAAAGCAAAGAAAGTAAGAATTTTCATATTTAAACTTTTCAGTTTTTTTTATTTTGAATGGATTCTTCATAATCAGATTTATCTGGAGTGCACTGTTAATATCCATATACCATGAATAAAAGCTTACCAGTTTAGCTATGACTCCCTAACCCATAATCAGACATAAAAATCATATTAAACAAAGGAGGAGGGTCTCACTGATGGCAAATTTCCCAGCTGTCTCTTGCTACTGCCACATAAAGAAGCTAGTTTCCTGAGAATTAAAGAGAAATTAAATCTCCCACATTTGGACAACCAGATGGGACAGGGAATAAAGTTCTCCTATATAAGTTTATTATTGTTGCTGTTGTTATTACTTATGTCACCTTTCATGAGACACTTTACTTATTTGAAGGTCAGCTTCTTCACCTATAAACTTGGGAGGGAATCCCATTCCAAAATAGATTCATTTGCCCATTTAATCATTTTATTTTTAAATATTCTTGGTTTGTATGAGTGTCCAGAAAGGGCAACCCAGAATGGAGAAGGTCCTTGAGTCAATGTCATTTGAGAAACTGGGCATATTTACCCTAGAAAAGAGAACATTCCAGGCGTTTCTGATAGCTGAGTTCAAATATTTGAAGGGCTGTCACCTGAAAGAGGTGTTATTTAGTGTGGTTTTATGTGGCCCCTGAGGGCAGAAGAGGAATGGATAGAAGCTGAAAAAAAAGACATATGTCAAGAAGCACTTATAAATGCTATCCAAATGTGAACAAGGTTACCTTGAGGGGAGTGTATTCACCCTCCTTGGAAGTCTCCAAACAGAGGTTAGATACCCACTTGTTGAGAATGTTATAGGAGGGATTCCTTCTGAGTAGAGTTTGGATTAAATTGCTGCTGAGGTCCATTCCACCTCTCAAATTCTGTGAAATATGAAGTCACTGGGGCAGCCTCTTATACAACCAGAGTGAGTCAAATTCCCGAAAGCAACATAAGACTTAAGCCTCTCGGAATTAGGATTTGTATGCCTGGCTGGCCCCTTGCACGTTTTCCTAGCTACCTATTATTGTTGATTTAATTGAAATCATAAATTTCAATGACTCTTCATTTCTTCCAGGAAGAATACTATCTGCAAAACACTTATGTATGTGTGGGATGACCTGAATCAAAACATCATAATGGGTATTCCAGGCTATGTTTTCCCGAAAAAGTCATTCAAAAGACAGATTATAGTTTCACTTGCTGGTGTTCTCTGGGACTCTAGCCTTGACATTCCCCCACAACTTGGCCTCTTACATTTCTTAACCTGATCTGCCTACCATGATGCTGGCTTTTCTAAGGTTGTTTTCCCCACTTTATCATTAAAAATCACATTATTGAGTAACCTTACTTCAGGCTTGAATGGTGACAGACAACACCATGATAACAGACAAGACTAAGTGACTTAAAACTTTGAAGGGAAAGGATCTCTCCTCCATATCTGCCACCTCATGATGGGGGACAATCACTGTATGATAGCCCTAACTTTCCAATTCTGACACTTAGCTGTTGTGTGTGATTGGCAACTTGTTTAACCCTTTGAAACTTGGGCTTCTCCATTTCTAAAATACAAGGGCTGAACTGTGACCTCCAAGATTCTTCCTAGCTCTAAAATTGTATAATTTGAAGTGAAGCTATGAGCACTTACCCCTGCAATCTAACCATATCATCTGAGTTCAGTCATATGTAGCATAACTCCATGTCATCATAATCAGTGTTGAAGTTAGTAAGGGTTTTTTTTTAAGTTAAATCAGACAGCAAGATTACTTAGCAAATATTATGTATCCGACAGAGGCAATACTACAGAATGACATAGAGAATGACTTTGAAGGCAAGAAAACCTGTGTTCAGGTATTGCCTTTGGCACATATTGTCTGAGAACTTGATCAATTCATTTAACTTGTCAGATCAACAGTTTTCAAACTTTTTGCTCTCAGGACCCCCTGACACTCTTAAAAATTATTGAGAACCTCCCCACAATGAACTTTAATTTATATGGATTATGTCTGCTGATATTGACCACATTAGAAATCTAAAAATCTTAGTATCATTATGAAAATAATTTTGACTTTATAGATCCCCTAAAAGGGTCATAAAGACTTCCAGGGATTCCCAGAGAGCACTAGGAAAATTACTGTTCTAGATGACTCATTAAAACTGTAAGTTTTACAGAAGGTAACAAGTTTTCTCACCTGGGAGTTCTTCATACCAATGAAATCAAAAGTACAGTCCTTACCCCTATGCATCCAGCACTGTACTAGTGTGTTGGAGATAAAGTTTGTGGGATCAAGAATTGGTTCCTGAGCTCAAAGTCTTATTGAGGAAACAAGACTTAAAGGTCTGAAAAAGTTTGAGAATTACATAAGATAACATAACCAAGGACTTAATTATGTCAAAAACAAAAAACAAAAATCTATAATCATGATAAGAATTTAGTAGGCAAAAGTCAGTTTCAGCCAGAGGCATTTAAGAAAAGCTTAATGGAGCAAGTAAGTCTTGAGTCTGACTTGAAAGGATAAATAGGTTATAATCTGTCAGAAAAGAGAAAGGTGCCCATTTCATGCTAGCTAAAAGCAAAAGAAAAGGTTCCCAAGTTCCAGTAAGAGGTGTTTTTTCGGAGATGACAAGAAGGCTAGAGGAGAACATTGGTTTAAAAGAGAAACAAACAAACACAGATTGGGTATACAAAATGGGGACAGATCATGGAGGTCCCCAATGTCAGACACAGGAATTTGAATTTGAAAGAAGACGTCTGTAGATTCTTGAGCAGAATCATGATATGAAAGTAATGTTTTACGCAGATTAATCTAATAGCAGGCAATGTGTAAGAAGGATTAGGGATAGAGGGGAAAGAGCAGAGGCAGAGATAAAAGGCTGAAGTACCTGGAAGTACTTCCCCACTGCTATCAATGGGCATGAAAAAAAAAATTAAAGAAACAAATGAGTCTGAGAAATGCTATGAAGGAAGATTCAACTAGTGTAAGGGATGGATCATTTATATCAGAGAGAGGGGCAGTAAGTCAAAGATAACCTTGAAGTTTTGTGAGTAATAAGTGGGTAATGGTAAGGTCATTGACAAGAATAAAAATTTTTGGAATTGATGAGAATTTGAAGGATAGAGTTGAAGATGATGAGTTATTTGGATGGCAGCAGTATGTCCTGTAGGAAATTTGAGATATAGCTCTGGTGCCCAGAGTGAGATCAGTATTTGATTGATTTAGGAGCCATTGGCTTAGAGGTAAATAGTTGGGAGGGAGAGAATGAATGAATTTTCTTAGAGATCTGTTTTAGGGCTTACTTTAACCTTCAGATATTTCCTGGCCCATCTCTTTCTTTCTTCCCCCCCCCACCTATCTCTAGAGGTTTCTTTATTTAAAAAATAATAATAGCTTTTTATTTTTCAAAATACATGCAAATTTAGTTTTCAACACTCACATCTGCAAAACCTTGTGTTCTGAATTTTTCTCCCTCCCTTCCCACCTCCATCCACCCTTCCCCAGATAGAAGCAATCCAATATGGGTTAAACATGTGCAATTCTTTTAACCATATCTTTGCATTTATCATGCTGCACAAGAAAAATCAGATCAAAAGGGGGAAAAAGGAGAATCAAAAAAAAATAAATAAGCAAACAACAACAACAACAATAAAGGTGAAGATACTATGTTGTGATCCACATTCAATCCCCCAAATCCTCCCTCTAGATGTAGATCTGGCTTATCTTTTAGAAGTAGTACATTTGAACTGAACAAAATTCTCTGAGTGAATGTTAACCTATTCATTATGCTAAGAATATGTTCTCATTTCTCAAGGCTGGTTCAAAAAATTAGATTAAATAAGAAACTCTGGGTATGAACAATCCTTGGCACTTTTGTTTCTTGTATGAGCTCATAATCACCTATGCAAGAGAAAGTTTTTCAGAGGCCAGCCAAGTCCGTGAAGAGTAATTTCTTCTCTATAAGAACATACCTAAAGTCAGCCATGGGATGAGTCAGACTTTTTTCTCTTTCCTTTTTTCTTCTGCAGAAGCATATTAAAAACCTCATTTTTGGTTCAACTGAAAATATTAAGAAATAAATATTTCTCCAGCCTAAAGTTGTTTCCAGACTTTTCCCTTTAGGAAAGCATATAAAAGGTCAAGAACAAAAACTGAAGTTCCTGGAAAATGGATTAATGGTGGTAACCAGTCTTAGAGCAAAAAATATCTCTCATCCCCCATCCTTTGAAGGGGTCCTGAATTATGAAGACTTGTTCTCAGTCCTTGAGTCCTTAAAGAAGGATTATTGTTATTGTTGTTTGTCCTTCATTGTCAAAGAGGATATATCATAATGTTGTGACAGGCAAGTGAACTGGATTTCAATAAGAGAAGGCTTATCAGGGAATGAACTAAATAACTTTAAGAAGAAAATAAGTTTTAGATTTGTTCTATCCAATGGAGTAGATTGTTAACTCAAAATGGTGTTAACATATTGTGACCTTTTCCTTGTGCAAAATTCCTATAAATATTGCCTTACATTGTCTTGGTATGTTTGAAGTATTCAAGGGCTTGAGGGACTATGTTAGTTTAAACATCTCTCTCTAAATTAGAAATACTTGTATTTAGAATAAAGTTAAATTAATCATTTCTGGCAGTCTTGTACATAAAACACCAAGGATTGTATTACTATTTTTCTCCTACAATCTTTTTCATATTCCCAGCTACAATAGTCAACGATTCCCAAAGCATAAATCCAAAAGTGGAGTTACCACAAATTACAACCATAGCACACCTCCAAAAGCAAGAAAATATTTCTAACAGTTTGGAGATGGGACTTTTCTTACAAAAAGAGGAAAGCTAGAAAGCCATCTTGGGAGCAGACATACTATCACTTCAATCTGGTTGTAGATTTGGAGGAGAATAACACTTGTCCTGTGTTCATTCGGATGCAAAAAATATATATATACATATATATATATATATATTCTTTAATAAATCTAATTTGGAAATATATCTATTGTGTATATGTTTGTTTGTTTTTCTCCTTTTACTTTGCCTGGTGTGGAGCTGATTTATCACTTATTTGGAAATGCTATTGTGCCAAAGTATAGGAATTAAAATGGGTAGAAGAAATTGTCCCCTTATTTTGAAGTTCCTCAAACTTACAAAAATTAACCTTCATTCAACTTACTGCAATTCAGATTAAACCATCTTAGCTCTAGGAATTTTCTCTGGCTGTCTCCCATATCTGGGAATGTTCCTCCTCATCCCTGCCTCCTAGCTTCCCTGGCTTCCTTTAAGTTCCAACTAAAAGCCCATCTTCTACAAAAAGCCTTTCCTAATCCTTAATTCTGTTTTCCCTCTATTATTTTTTCCTATTTATCCTGTATTGACTATGTGTGTATATGTTTTCTTTGTTATTTCCCCCATTAGATTGTGAGTTCTGTGGGGACAGGGTCTATTTTTTTTATATCTTTTTGTATCTCTGGCACTTAGCATATGCCAGACATAATAAATGCATAATAAATGCTTAATAAATGTTGATTGATTGATGAGTAGCCCTAATTTAAGAACAGAAAATAAGAATAGAAAACCAGGGTCTAAACTTTAGAGGATACTTTGCAATTGAAGCATGAGAAAAGAGTTAATAAAGGAGGCAGAAATGTAGCATTCAGAGAGGTATCCTGGAAACACCAGTACGATAGAACCAGTTCTAAGTCACTTTTGGGAGCCATTGTTAAATTTTAATTGTGAGTATTTGCACTTCAGAATTTGGCAGATATTCCAAACAAGGGCTTCATTTATTATTTCACTTATTGTAGAAATTTTTGGTTCAACTGAAAATATTAAGAAATAAATATTTCTCCAGCCTAAATTTCTTTCCAGACTTTTCCCTTTAGGAAAGCATATTAAAAGATCAAGAACAAAAAGTGAAGTTCCTGGAAAATGGATTAATGGTGGTAACCAGTCTTAGAGCAAAAAATATCTCTAGTCCCCCATCCTTTGAAGGGGTCCTGAATTATGAAGGCTTGTTCTCAGTCCTTACATTAAGGAAGTGATGGAGAAATGTGTTAATAATGCAGATTAAATTTAAATGTGTATTGTACACAATTTTTTTTAAGGCTAAATGTTAAACACATCTCTGCTATGTCACTTTTCCCCCCCTGTGGCAATTGGGGTTAAGTGACTTGCCCAGGGTCACACAGCTAGGAAGTGTTAAGTGTCTGAAGCCACATTTGAACTCAGGTCCTCCTGACTTCAGGACAGGTACTCTCTCCACTGCCCTACCTAGCTGCCCCTATATGTCACTATTATGAAGAATAAATATATGTCAAAATGGGATTTATTAAAGGACTTATTTTTGTAGGTAAATTCAATTAGAAGTTTACTGGTGAACACTGAACACTTTCAGTAGCATGATGGGTATGGAAATTAATCCACAAAAGTTGAAAGAGAAAAATGGATGATTAGAAAGTGGAAATTGTGCTTAATTAAGGAATTTGGTAAGGAAGAAAAAAGTGAAACAGAAGTCTTGTGTGTGTGTGTGTGTGTGTTTGTGTGAAATGATAAAGTAGATCTGTATATTTTTAAAGGCAAATAGGGCTAATCAGTAAGTCATTTAAAATGGCAAAGAAGCATTTATAGGTTTTAAAACAAGAGCCTTCAAAAATAAAGATGAGACAGAATCTACAAGACAGGTGGAAAGGTTATCTTCAGAAAACATGACCTCCACTTCTACACACACTGGAGGAAGGAAGGAAAAAAGGATAACTTTATAAAAGCATATTCAGGAGGGATCACATGACAGAGGATCCCACTCTTCTCAGTAAAGTTATAGGAGGTATTATCAGCCCAAAGTGAGGGAATATGAGAACTTAAGGTGAGAGGAAGCCATCTGGAGCAGCTGCCACATGGGGAACACATTAGGTTAGTGAAGGATGAAAAAAAGGATTACTGAAGGTAACAAGGTCCACATCGAAGTTAGTGAGTACTTGCAGGGGACAAAGTATGAATAATTATGCAATTTCCAACAGAAGTAATTAGTGAACCAGGAAAAGAGGAGAAAGTAAGATCAATAAGGATCATACTGAAATGGCAACTAAAAAGCTAATTCAATCTTAGGCTGCATTAAGAGAAGCAGAACTTATTCTAAAAATAAGAAGGTCATAGTGCAATTGGAACCTATCCTGCCAGACCATATCTGGATAACTGTGTTCAGTTCTGCTCACTACAAGTTAGGAAAGCTATTGATAAGCTGAAAGTATCCACAGGAGGGCTACCAGTTAGTTAAAAGGCCTCTAGCCCACGTAATATAAAGGACCAGTTGAAAGAACTGGAAATGGCTAATTTGGATGAGAGATTAAAAATAATAATAATAATAATAATAATAGTAATAATAATAATAACAGCATATATGTAGTGCTTACTATGTAGTGCTAAGCACTCTACAATTATCTCATTTGATCCTCACTATAATCCTGAGAAATAGATGCTATAATTATTCCCATTTTAGGGAGATGAACAGAGAGTAAGTGAATTGCATATAGTTACACAGCTACTAAGTATCTTGTTAATTCTATTAAGTCCAAAGTTTTATCTACTGAGCCACTCACCTATCCCAATAGGTCTCAGGGAGGAAAACAGGATAGCTCTAAGTGCTGTAAGGGTTGTTCAGCTTGGCCCCAGAGGACCAAAACTGGAAGCAGTGGTGTCTCAGAGGTACATTTAGGTTTCACATAAAAAGACTTGTGTTTCTTTACATATTGTTGTGGTTGTTCAGTCATGTCCAGTTCTTTGTAACTCCATTTTGGGATTTTCTCAAAAGAGGTACTGAAGTGGTTTGCCATTTTTTTTCCCTTCAGTCCATATTACAATTGAGGAAACTGATATGTATATGTTTAAAGTCAGATTTGAACTCAGGAAGAGGAATCTTCTTGACTAGAGACCCATGCTCTATCGACTTGGCTACCTTGTTACCCATCTTGAAAATTAGCCATATCTAAAAGAGGACAAGACTGCCTCAAGAGTAGTGGTTCCTCTCTCATGCTAACAAAGACTCAATAACCAATTGTTGAATGTGTTGTAGTGGGTCATGGGCTGAAACAGGTAGCCATATGGTCCCTTCCTACTCTGATATTCTGGGATTCTGTGGGGATTCCAAATTTGGGGAATAAAACAGCAAACTCCTTGAAAGAATTGACCACAGTGTCAAAACTCAAATAGCTTGTGGCTACGAATTGACACAGAAAACCACAAACTAACATTATCTTAGTTGTATTTCTATTTATTTTGTTAAATATTTCCTAATTACATTTTAATCTGATTCTGCCATTTGGGTGAATTTGATATTTCTGGTCTACAATGACAAAGGGAATATCTGCCCTTGGAACTCAAAGTAAAAAGAGTCTTTCTTAAGTAAGACCTGGATAAAAGAAAACAAGTGAATGACTAAAGGCCCACCAATAAACAGAAAATAGGTGAATAATACAGAATTGTAGATTTAGAACTGGGAGGGACTTTAAAGTTTATTTCAGCACCTTCATTGAAAACTAAGATTCAGAGAGGCTGGTGATCTGGCCAGAGTCACACTAAGTACTTGAGGTGGGATTTGAGCCCACATTTTCCTGATTAGATATTTAAGACTTTATTGATTATCTCATACTGTCTCTTCTTCAAATTACTAATGCTCCTTTCCTGATAGCATTTTGATGGGTGATTGAAATGAATAAATGAACAGTTAAAACATACAGAAGAATTACCAAACAACTAAAGAAATAGTAAATATACTATATTTATACAATAGTAAATTACTGTGCTATAAGCAGTGATGAATGTGATATTGAAAAACATGAAGAAAATCACATGAAATGAGACAAAATAAAATCATTCAATGACTCAAGAAAAAAACACAATAACACAATAATGTAAATGAAAACAACAACCATAAAAAAATTAATGTAAAATTATAATGAACAATCATTGTTTTAAAAAAGAACTATGAAAAATCAGTCCCAGCCCAAAGCTTTGCAAAGGTGGGAGATTCACAAGTGTTATACATTAAACATATTTTAGACTTCTTCAATTTGTTTATTGGTTATACTAATTTGTTCCACTTTTTCTTTTTGTTGTCTCTTAAAAATACTATTTGTTGTATTATGTGACTCTCTAGAGAGGCAGCTAGATGACAGAGCAATAGACCTGGAGTCAGGAATACCTGAGTGCAAATTCAGCCTCAGGCATGAACTAGCCATATGACTCTGGGCAAGTCACTTAATTAACAGTAATGTCTTAATCCACTGGAGAATAAAATAGCAAACCACTTCAGTATATTTGCCAAGGAAACTAAATATGGAGCCATAAAGAGTTGGATACAACCAAATGAGTGAAGAAGAACAACATGACTCTCTGGAAGAGAGAGAGGCATTGAGGAAAGTTATGGAAATGTATAAAACAAAATGCATGAATAAAAACTTGCTTAAAAATTCATGAAATACCTAGAAAAATTAATAGAACTTCAGACCAAGAGTTGTGCTTGGAAGGAATTAAACATGAAATAATGGAAAATGATTAGATAGAAAAGGTCAGTGGGTCTGAAGTAACTATACCTTGCTTCTTCAGTCAAGTTCAAAAAAGCACCTAATAACATATATTAGGAATTCAAAGAACTTTTGATTTGTCAATGGGATATATAATTGAGTTGTTTTCAAGTGGTGATAGGCCATTTTCAAGGGAAATTAAATTCAAGGGAATTAAATCAGTTCCTCTATAATTTAAGGATATTTAGCTCAGATTATAGGTAGCAGGTCAACCCCATGGAACAACTTCTCTTTGAATAGTCTCCATTGGACAACTTTGTCCTTCTCTACAGATTAGTGGAAAGTGAGTCATCCCTAAAAGTTAGTGGGGTATTCAAAGTAATGCATTCTGAACAACATACTGCACACTCTGGGATGGAAAGTTCTTTAGGCTAAAATATGTATTTCATGTCCTTTGTTCTAAGGGGAAAAGGAACTATGGGGAGAAAATCATCTTTGTGGGATGTATAAATACAGTATTATTTTCTACATTAACTTGGCCCAATCTGTAAGGAAAAACTTTAAATATTGCTTGCTTTTGTGCTTAATTTTAACAGTGGTTGACAGAAAACTGCTTTTAAAAAAAAAACTTTGTTACCTATAATGAGTCAAGTTATTTCTAGTACTTCTGTTGCTCTTTACAGGCAATATGACACAGTGGATATAGAAAGCTAAATTTGAAGCTAGGAAAACTTGGATTCAAATCCTGCTTCTGATATAATCTGTCTTACTATATAAATATCGCCTATTACTAATTATTTCAGATTACCAGAGTGCCAATTAGTAGATTGTGTATATATATTTTCCTTTATGAAAACTTGATTTGCATAATTCTAGATATGAGAAATAAACAAACTAGATTTCCTTGCTTTATAGACTAATTTACCTTTGGAATTGGAAACTGGAGTTATTTCTAGTTGTGGGATTAGAAGATTTTATGATTTCCTGTGCAAATGTAAAATGTTCTACATGAAAAAAGCAACTACCAGAACAACTTTTCAGAATTATATTTGTTGTATAAATTGAGCCATACTTCCACTATTTCTAGCTTAATAGAGGCACCTTCTCAATATGTAAACTATACTGCTGCAGAATAATGAATCGGTCCTCTCAGATTGAAATATAAAGATAATTCACTTGCTTACTTAATGATAGAGACTGCTTTGGGTACCAGAAAGAATCCATTCCAATCTAATCAAGGTATTTGAAATAAAACCAACTCATACTTTTACATATATTCATTTTCCTATGATTTAATTAGGTCTGGAAGAAATTTTAGAGAACAAATGCTTCAGTTCTATCATTTTATAGATGAAAAATTTAGGCATAGAGAAGTAAATGGATTTGCCTGAAATCGAGCAATCAAAAGCTATTCATTATACTATTATTTCCCCCTATTAGGGGAAATATGTACATTAAAAATATATACAAAATAAATATAAATATAAATAAATAGCATCCAGGGATTGGGAAGTGTAAGGTCATCCTTGAGGTGATCTTTGAAGGGAACTTGGAATTGTAGCAGATGATGGGGAGTAAGGGTATGAGGGGAAAATAGACCATGGAAAAGCATAGTGATGGGAGGAAAGTTATATGTGAGATACAGCGAAAAGGCCAGTAGGCAGTCCATGAATATGCCATAAAGATGTGAGGGGAAATAAGGCTGGAAAATAGGTTAGATGCAAGTTGTAAAAGGCTTTGTATGTTATGCAAGTAACTACATATCTGAACCTAGTGTTAACAGGAAGACTGGAGTAGGAGTAAGAAAATCAGTCTCATGTTTTTGGAAAAATCACCTGGCTAGCTATTTGGAAGGTGGATTAAGTTAGGGAAATGAGCTTGGAAACTCTTGAAAGATAGTGAAAGCCTGAACTATAGTGGTGTCCATGTAGCATAGAGGAGAGGTACACAAGAGATGTACAGATAAAAGAGGTAATATTTTGGAGTAAAGGAAATTGAAGAGTTGAGTATGACTCTGAAACTTGAGTGTTTGAAAGGGTGGAAAAAAAATCCAGAGGTTTTGAAAAGTAATGGGTTTAGACAGAAAGATAACAAATTCTATTTTGGACATTTTGAGATTGAGATGACTATGAGTTTGAAATGTCTAATAGGCATTTGATAACCACTTGGACTCAAGCTCAAGAGTCTTTGATTTCAATTCTCTTTTTCTCTGGATTATATACAGTAATTTGAGTCTTCTTTGCTTCCTAACCTTCTAACTTTAGAGTCAATCCAAGAGTGGTTCTTGATCCACCACAAATTATAATAGAGATGCTAATGTATAATAGAGGGTATGTTTCTAACTTTATCATAAAACCAAAGATAAATAATTTTGAACATCAGTTACTTTGCATTATTTTCAACTCTTCTTACAAAGCTTGACATATAGTGAACCTTTATTGACTTACCAACTTTTATCACATGGGAAGGGGTAAAATCCAAGGATTATCATGTAAGGTACAATTTTAATCTCAGCCTTACCACTAACTAGCTACGTAATTTGGACAAGTCTCAGTTTCCTTATTATGTAAAATGAAGAGATTTGAACTAGATCATCTCTCAGTTCCAAACTCAGTCCATAAAATACCCATTTCCTGAGAGAGAAAGTATCATTTTATATAAACTAGGACTTTGGGGGCTGCAAATAGAGCTAAGTAGTTTTTGTTCATTAAAAAAGATAGTTCAATGGGGAGTGGGGTAGAGAAGAGATTTTTCCAGAAATAACTGAATTGTTAAAAAAAAACACCTAAAAACTTTATTTTCCTAATATAGAAGTCAAATTCATCCTACCTGCCTCACAGGATTTCTTTTAAAGATGAAATAAAATACCGTTTGTGAAAGAATTAGTCAATAAGGCATTTATTAAGTGTTTATTATGTGCCAGGCAGGATTCTAATGATATTATGCTTATTAATTAATAATTCTCCATTTTTTCTTCTCAGAACATTGCCTTCTTTCCTATATATTTTTCTTATTTTAATGGTTCCTTCATCATTTATAGAACCTGTTTACAAAGCAGTGCATTTGTACTTTTATTTTCTTTCAAGACTGACATTCTTGCCCAACAATTCATGAAACTAATTGGTTTTCAATTAAACTGTTGATCTGGCACATGAGCATTTTTCCTCCTGTTTGCATTTCATGAACCAAATGGTATCTTAAATTGGGCAAGTACAGCTGCCATCCTGCTAAGAAAAAGTTATAATGAGTACAAAACGACACCTACAGGTGAATATCTGTATCAGTTTCTGTGTTTCATAACGATGTCTCAAAAATGCTCTATATGTGAAGGATTGGTAGCTGCAAAGTAGATTTCAGATTTTTCTGCTCTTGGCCAGTTACCAAAAGAATAAGTCGGGTGGTGCTAAGGAAATATCAAACAGTATTTGTGCAGAAAATGTTTGAGTAGTACTGCTAGCTACATACTCATTATATAGTCTGCATTTTAAACCATTCTTTGCAAAATGTATTTCCACTCTTTTGAGCTGCACCAAGAATTTGGCAGATATTCATTTACTGAAATCATACATCATTGTATTAGGAAGGTGGCCCTGGGTTCTCTTTGGCTATGGCTACACTAGCAGGAATAGGCACTGCCAAGCTGCAAAGGGTTGCATTTTGAGCTGGGGGATGGGCTGACTATCTGTCATCCGAAGTCCAGCCTGGCGTCAAGAACAGACTCTCTCCCAAGCCTTATCAGGGTCATAGGCTGGATCAATGCAGGAGATGCTTCCGCTGACAAAAATTACAACTCTTTTGAAGATATTGGAGCAATTATTATTATTTCTAAGTAAAAATAGCCATAAATTGGATGATATTCACCTTGTTGGCGCATATTGCCTTTTGTCCTCAGGCACATCTGCCTGTTACAGACATGAGCATTCCACTAGACAATGAGTGCCAGAGGCAGAGAAGCCCTTCACTAGAAATTCATAACTGCTGAAATTAGATAGGATCAGAGGTCTCTCTTTCTCTTTTTGCAATTTGACAGCCCCACGATGAGGTTAGTTTGTCATTTCCCTTTTGCCTTTCATTGCTTTTGTGATGTTTTTAGAAGGGTCACAAAATGCCCTTTCAGAGGATGCTGACAATCATCCAAGTTTGAAACACTGCTCCCCATATTCACAAAGACACTGGCTAAAAAGTGGGGGGGAAGGGTACAAGCTAATGACTATAATTACTAAGTGCAAAGGCATTATAGGGAAGAGGGCCCTTTACCTTCAAGAACAAAATTTTTAAAGCAGTAAATGTCATTTTTTGCGAAGAAGTCTATTGTGAAAGATAGAACAAAGAAATACTAAGCAGTTGAGGAAGATCCAGGAAGAAAAATGAAAGAACTAGAGATTGTCAGCAAAATTGAAAAACAGTAAATTTAGAATGGCTTAATAAAGGGCTTTTGAAGACTCAGGTAATATCAAAGTGTTGGCAGGTTCAAATGCAAGAGTTGATTACCTGTTCTATCAAAGTTTGCCTACTTACATTAAAATAATTTTAGGACCATGTATAAAAAAATTTCATTTTCTTCTTAGAGAAATCTACGGTATTGGAGTTATCTGTTTTTCTATTAAGAACAGAGAACATAAAAATTCTTTTCAATAAGAATAGCAAGCACTAAAAAGTATACTCTGGCTCCATGTGATGGCCAGTAAGTGGGTAGAGAAAAGGCAACATATAACTAGGAAGAGAATGAAATAGGTGATGATGAAAAAAGAAAAAATACAAGAATATAAAAAGAGGGAGCTAGAAACAGAAGTTAGAGGTCACACTCTGATGTTTATTTGGACTATAAACATCAAAATATTATTCAGTATCTATTTCTCTCTGAATTTTTGATCAGTCAAATAAATGACTATTGATCATAACTATTCCATCAGTTAATAAGCAATTATTAAGCACCTACTATGTTCTAGATAATGTGCCTAAAATTAAACTATGATTGGCCTTCTCTGATCTTAAATTTTCTTAAGAAAGACAGCATGTTTACATCTGAGCCTATACAAAATATACAATAAATACAATAAATACCTGTAACCTTACAGGCTGTGCTCTGAATGGAATAATTGGAAAGTTCATCAGGATAGAAATTAATTGCTCAGTCACATAAGCAATATAATTCTCATGGCTAGATAAAATTAAACTTAAATCTATGATCTCAGTCTCAGAAGAGGAACTTAATTAATCTGATACACCCTATTCTTATCTCTCTAATTGTGACATAAGCATTTCATTTGTATTGTTGTTCCAGTCATTTTCAATTGTGTCTGATCCATTGTGATCTCATTTGGGATTTTCTTGGCAAAATTACTAAAGTGGTTTTCAATTTCCATTTTTAGCTCATTTTACATGTGAGGGATTGAGGTAAACAGGATTGAGTGATTTGCCCAGGGTTATACAGTTAATAAATGTTTGAGGCTGAATTTGAACTCAGGTCCTCCTGACTCCCTACCCAGCACTCTATCTACTGTGCCTCTTAACTCATGAACACATGTATATGTATGTATGCATGCATGTGTATACACACATATATATATGTACAAACACATTTATTTGATTTTACTTTGTTTCTCTTTGTTTGAATGGGCAGGTATTGTTTCATTTTGGTTTTTATATTCTTTCACAATGCCTGAAACATAATAGATACTTATAAAGCAAATGCTTACCAAATTGAATGGAAATGAATTTCAACAACTACTTACCATGAACTGATAACCAAGTAACTATATGGAGAAGAATTTTTAAAGCTATATATATATATGTATGTATATATGTATATATACATATATATGTACATGTGTATATATATATACATATATGTGTATATATATGTATATATACATAAACTCCTCAAATGATGGAAAAAGGGAGTTTTACAGTTTTCCCATGTGAGGGTAAAAACAAACAGGTGGAAAACTAAGCTCCAAAAGAAATTGCATATCCAGCTGTTCCCCTTTTCTAAATCATTACTACACAAATTCTAGCTGAGTTTTATGGAAGTTTAATCTTCCTATAAAACATCTGGTATTTATCATTATCAGAAACAGATTGACTAAGGTTTCTGGAGTAGCTGTTCATATATTTTATGTGCTTTAAACATTCCTGAACTAATACATTCAGTTTTCTAAAGCATGTGGCAATGTGAAATATTAGATATGGTATGGAGGGGACCTTCCTTTCCTGGAGTAGGGGGTGACTTATAGTAGAAGATAATGAAGTTCTAAGATGAACATAAATCATAATAGAACGTGAGAACTGAAAAAAAAATCTAAAATATCAGTTCATCCAACATCCCTAATTTTAGAGAAGAAGAAATAGATACAAGTAAGTTAAATGATTTGTCCAAGATCAGCGTTATTACTAGAATTTAGGTTTCGATTATATTGATTCATAAATTTAGAGTGGGGAAGACTTTAGAGAAGTCTAGCCTCCTTTATTTATTTAATTTTTTTTTTTTACAAATTATGAAGTTCAGACTTAGGATAAAGAAATGATTTTCCAAATGATCATAAAATTAATCAGAGGCAGAACCAGTTGTCCTGATTCCCAGTCAAGAATTACATATTCTTTTGTTATATTGTGAATTTTTTATTCTATCTAGATTTCTAGCTAGACTTTGTCCTAAGATGTTCCTTATTTTATATACATTTAAAGATATTTTAATATTTTGTTGAAGTCTTTTGTCTTTATAGAAGTCATTTCTTAAACATTCTCCTTCAGATTAAACCCTGCTTTTTGACAAAGAAAAATAATTAAAATATTCCAAAACGTCTGCCTGACAATGTCTACAACATTCCGTCACAGTAGTTCACTACCTCTCAAGCTACAAAGCAGGAGCTTTGTTTCAATATCTCTTCTGCCTGACTATCACTGGTTTTTTTTCCATTACTCAGAGTTAACTTATCATTTTCAGCCTTAATCATCTACTTTCTTTTCTGGCTGTGTGGAAATAAAATGATACAAAGGCCAAGAACTTGATTCAGATGATCATTTTCAAATTTTTCTAAACCATATCTCAGAGAATAAAACTGTTTATCTGCCTAATAGGATTGTGCTTACATTCAAAAGGGATAGTTTTGTATGCACAATGCCTGGCATATCTTAGGCACTTAATGTTTGATTTATTGATTTGTGAAGTCTTAAATGTAATACAATGTAATATAAAGTAATGTACTAGTCATGTAATATAATATAAAAATAATGCAACATAAATAGTTTTCATCATGCTGCCTGTATTATGGGGAATATCTTCATTTCTCCACTCCAGAATGTTGTCCTCCCCCAACTTTGTGATGCTAGATTCTGACAGGTGAGTTCTATTTTGCCTGCAACCAGGACAGCTTGCCAATTATAGGTCATCTCTACATTGTGTTACCAAGTTCATACATCCTTCCTTCCTGATTTCCAGCCCTCCTTTATGCCTTCTCCCATTAGAGTGTAAACTCTGAAGACAAGGACTATCTTCCTGGCTTTTAAAACAGCGCATGAATGTAATAGTTTGTCTATTATGAGGATGATTATTTGGAATACAGAAGAGGGCATTAATTGCTTCCCAAGTTTAAAAATAAAAAGTTGAGTCTGCAATTTATTCATTCTAAAAGATCTTAGAATAGAATGAATTCTAGGATGAACTTTGTTCAATTGTTTCAGTTGTCTGACTCTTGTTGAACCCGTTTGATGAGATACTGTACTGGTTTGCCATTTCCTTCTCCAGCTCATTTTACAGAGGAGGAAACTGAGGCAGAGATTAAATGACTTGCCTAAAGTCACACAGTTAATAAGTATTGAGCAATTACCACTAATTCACTGCATAGTAAGAGAGTGAGGAAAGAATAGAAGTCATTTCCATTTAGTTTTTTCATGATCTTCTTATAGATAAGGTGAAAGGTATGGACAGTAGGCTATCACCATTAGGTAGGTTTGAAACAGCCCATTTCAGAGTATGGATTAATGTATCTATGTCAGCCAGGTTGGGGGGGAGAGGAGGAGGGAAGACTGGTATTTTATAAGACTTCAGTTCTTGGCCCCATTCTGTCCAACTTTTTTATCAATGATTTGGGTGATAGTATAAATAAAAATAATAAATTAAAAATAATAAAATAGACAGTTACAACTTTCAAAGAGAAAAATGGCGACTCTTTTAGGCTGGATTTATAAATAGGTTTAATTTTCTGAAATAAAATTAGGTGTTTTATTTAAGTATCATCTCTTTTAAGAATAATGGGTATCTTCAAAGTACATTTAGTAACTTAAGAAAATTTGATTCTGGCAAGAAAGTAGGATATCAAACTGCTTAAGTGATTTTTTTTCACTTTTTAAAAAAATGTTTTCAAATCAAAATAAATTTTTAAAAAATGAAACCTGGGCAGCTCTTTCATTTATAAAAAATCACCATTTACAAAGGGACCCACATGTGCAAAAATGTTTGTGGCAGCCCTTTTTGTAGTGGCAAGAAACTGGAAACTGAATGGATGCCCATCAATGGATAATGGCTGAATAAATTATGGTATATGAATGTTATGGAATATTATTGTTCTGTAAGAAATGACTAACAGGATGATTTCAAAGAGGTTTGGAGAGATTTACATAAACAGATGCTAAGTGAGATGAGCAGAACCAGGAGATCATTATACACAGCAACAAGAAGACTATACAATGATCAATTCTAATGGGCATGGCTCTCTTCAACAATGAGATGATTCAAACCAGTTCCAATTGTTCAGTGATGGAGAGAGCCATCTACACCCAGAGAGAGAACTGAGTGTGAACCATAATATAGCATTTTCACTCTTTCTGTTGTTGTTTTCTTGCATTTTGTTTTCTTTCTCGGATTTTTTTCCTTTCTTGATCTGATTTCCCTTGTGCAGTAAGATAACTGTATAAATAAAAATATATATATATATATATATATATATATATATACATATATTGGATTTAACATATATTTTAACATATTTAACATGCATTGGACTACCTGCCATCTGGGGAGAAGGGGGAAGGAGGGGAAAATTTTAAACAGAAAGTTTTGCAAGGGTCAATGTTGAAAAATTACTCATGCATATGCATAAATAAAAAGCTTTAGAAAAAAAAAAGAATCACCATCTTATAATACTGATCCTTGGCAAAGTGGGGGAAAGAGTAGAAGGAGAAGAGAGGGAATCAACTTTTTAGCTAAGTTGTATCCAAAAAAATTGGAAGAAAAAGGAAATTTTTATTTTGTTCTCAGGACAAATTTCCTTGGGAAATTTTTAGTGAAGAAAGATTAATAGGAAGTACTTATAGCATCAATGAACCTGTGCACATAGTACATTATATTACAATCTAAGTATATTATAAAGCATCATACATGCTACAAAGTCATATGAGAAAGATAATAGCAAATATTTGGAAGCACCTCCCAGGTTCCAGATGGAGATTTCACCAGGCTCCAGAGGAATAGTCAATGCAGCTTTTGTCCCATTTCAGAGTCTGTAATGTTTTATTTGGAATGCAGTAAATTACTATTCCAACCTGGACCACCTACCCTTCTAACTCTGTGTGTGTACATGCACGTGTGTGTGTATGTCCAAAAACAACAAAGCACCAAGCAATGGTTTGGGAATAGAGTGAATACTTACACACTACATTCTGTTTCACATTCAGAAAATACTTGCATGAAATTTTTCTAAATGAAGTCTTATTGCTTTTGTTTCCCCAAAGACAAAATATGAATCCAGTGTTTTGTTTGTCTAGACCAAGATATCTTGGTGTGGCTACATTCCTTAATCTTATTTGGCCAAGTACAGCTCTTATGTCTCTTGCCCTTCATCTCCCATTCAAGGATCCCAGAAGGTCTAGCTTACTTTCATGTTCCATTGAATGACCTGCAGACATTTGTCTGCATTTGAATTTTGAATTGAATTGAATTGAATATCTGAATTTGAAATTTGAAATTTTTCTTTTGTTCTCTGCTGCCCACCTTTTTAAATTTAATCTTTTCCCCCTTTCATCCCCCTATCATCCAAATTATAGTTAAGAAAGGATATTTTTATGTGTGTATATATATATATGTATGTGTGTATATATATATACACATACATACCACACCCTTTCCCTCCCATCTACATACATACATATTTTTTCCTATACCTGTTGATTCTTTGCTTTAACTCTTGAGCTTTATTTTAAAATGTGAAAAACATTCTTAACTCATTTATTTCTGGCTCATTATAATATAATAGTATAATCAAATCACTCTTCTCTACCTGAGTAGATTCACAATAGAATTGTGTCTAAAATGTACCCTTCCCTTTCTTACACATCACCTACCCATATCTAGGTTGTTACATGTCTTATTAATTCAGTCTCCATGGGATGCACTCAGTGAATGCTTGTGGATTGATTGATTTTTT
The DNA here is from genome assembly GCF_048593235.1 of Sminthopsis crassicaudata. Taxonomy (NCBI): domain Eukaryota; kingdom Metazoa; phylum Chordata; class Mammalia; order Dasyuromorphia; family Dasyuridae; genus Sminthopsis; species Sminthopsis crassicaudata. The sequence goes on from NC_133617.1 coordinate 586,157,688, forward strand.
AAAAAGTTCCTAGTTTGAGTCAGAAAATCTAATCTGTTTCCAGCTAAACCATTACTGTCTTTCATTCTAGAAAGATGATATGTGAATATTTTTCTGAAGTTGAAATTAAGTTGAAATCAATAATTTTTAATCATTAAGCTATTTAAAATAAAGCTCAAAATCTTTGATTCAATATAAGATATTCAATAAAAATGCAAAGACTGTATGAACCGAAATAGGATGAAGCAAATGGAATCAGGAACACAAAAAGATAAATAATGACTCAATCTTGTAAATACAAAGAAACTAAATAAGATTGAAACCTTGGTAATTATAATGACCAATACTGACCATGGAAAGAAATGAAGAAACGCACTTTCCTCCTTCTATTAGAGAGTTGGTGGACTGTGAAAGAAGAATATCGTGTTTACTGGCAGACTAAATCATCATATCACTGTTTTATGCTTGACAGCTTTTCTTTATTGCAAGGAAAGTCTCACTTGGGCAGCAAGATACAGTGGGAAGACAGAAATACCTAGAAATTAAGGAGATATCCATTAACTGGGGAATGGCTAAACAAGTTGTGCTATATGATTGTGGGAGAATACTATTATGGTATAAAAAGCTAAGAGTTAATTGATTTAAAAAATATGGAAATATGTGAAATAATGAAGAGGAAAATGAGCAGAACCAAGAGAACGTTGTATATAATAACAGCAATGTTACCAAAGAACCACTGTGAACAATTAACTTCTTTTGAGTATACTTAAATAAACTACAAAGGACTTATGAAGGAAGATGCTATCCACCTCCATAAAAAGAACTGATAAACAGAAGCATGCATAGTATGAGTTTATTAATGAATTTCCTTGGTAAATCCTGAATCAAACATAGGATAGAGATCAGTAATCAAGAATAAGAGGTAATTAAGAGAAGTGGTTTGACTTTGAATACTGTCCATTATTTTTCTTGTCTTCTGGAAAGGCAGGATTTGTACCAGTGTCAGTGATCTTCTTCTTCTTAGAAACTCTTCTTCCTCATAGGACCAGATCGTGGATGAACCAAATATGGAGTATGCAAGGGGGCAGACAAATTATCTAAGAGGAAAAGTATGGTTAGTCAGCCATCTAGACAGTGAGCAACACTAGAACTGAATTCTATCTCAGCATGGGAGAACTGCTGTTGTAGACCTGATTTTGATAGGAAAGAACTGAATTGGTAAAGAAGAAATGATTCATATCTTAAGAAGCAGTAATCATAGTAATCCTTGTGATAAATATAGATAAAGTTGGGAACCAGCTAATATGTATTTTGAAATTTAAGAGAAAAGATTCCAACAAGAATTTTTAAAAGAATAGGGAAAAAAAGGGAAAATAAGAAAGAAAGGATAGATAAGTTTTGGTTGCATTCTAGAGATGCAATTAAAACTCACTGCAATGAGGAAGAGAGTTGGGAGAGGAGTAAAGGGGTTCTGGGGCCAATGTTGCTACTGAGAGCTAGGAGGAAAATCTGAAATTTTTAAAGGATATATATTAAAAAATGTAATCAAAGATTACTACAAGCCACCAGTTCATCCTCTTAAGGAATTTCTTCAAATTTTTCATATGGTATTATATGAAACAGGGTTGTTTTCCCCATTCATATTAATTATTTTTATATTATATTATCTACACTATTATAATGTCATAGTCTTCTTTTTTATTTTTTGTATTAAGACTTTTTTATTTTCAAAACATATGCATAGATAATTTTCAATATTTACCCTTGTAAAACAGTGTATTCCAATTTTTTTCCCTTTCTTCCCTCCACTCTCTCCCCTAGATGGCAAGTAATCCAATATATGTTAAATATGGGTAATTTTTTTGTACATATTTTCATAACCATCATGCTGCACACACACACAAAAAAATCAAATCACAAAGGGGAAAAATGAGAAAGAAAACAAAATGCGATCAAAGAACAACAAAAAAGTGAAAATAATAGGTTGCGATCTGCACTCAGTTCCCAAAACTGAGTTCTCTCTCTGGGTGCATATGGCTCTCTCCATGAAAAGAGCCATATCCACCACAACTGATCATTGTATAATCTTCTTGTTGCCTTGTACAATGATCTCCTGGTTCAGCTCATTTCACTTAGCTTCACATAAGTCTCTCCAGGCCTCTCTGAAATCATCCTGCTGATTGTTTCTTATAGAACAATAATATTTCATAATATTCATATATCATATACCATATTCATTCATATTCATATACCATAACTTATTCATTTAGTTTCCAGTTCCTTGCCACTACAAAAAGGGTTGCCACAAATATTTTTGCACATGTGGTTCCTTTTTCCTTTTTTATTATCTATTTGGGATACAGGCCTACTAGAGACACTGCTAGAACAAAGGGTATACATAGTTTGATAGTCCTTTGGGCATAGTTCTAAACTGCTCTCCAGAATGGACTCCACCAACAATGTATTAGTGTTTTCTCATATCCCCTCCAACATTCATCATTATCTTTTTTAGTTATCTTAGCCAATCTGAATGGTTCAGAGTTGTCTTAATTTGCATTTCTCTGATCAATAGTGATTTAAAACATTTTTTCATCTGACTAGAAATGGTTTTAATTTCTTCATCTGAAAATTATCTGTTCATATCCTTTGACCATTTGTTAACTAGAAAATGGATTGATTTCTTATAAATTTGAGTCAATTCTCTATATATTTTAAAAATGACGGCTTTATTAGAACCCTTGGATGTAAAAAAAATTTTCCCACTTTATTGTTTCCCATCTAATCTTATCTGCATTGGTTTTGTTTGTACAAAAACTTTTTAACTTAATATAATCAAAATTAGCCATTTTGCATTCCATAATGTACTCTAGTTCTTCTTTGACCACAAATTCTTTCATTCTCCACAGATCTGAGAGGTAAATTATCTTTTGTTCTTCTAATTTGCTTATAGTATCACTCTTTATGTCTAAATCATGAACTCATTTGAACCTTATTTTACTGTAGGATGTTAGGTGTGGGTCAGTGCCTAATTTCTGCCATACTAATTTCCAATTTTCCCAGCAATTTTTTTTGTCAAATAGTGAGTTCTTATCCCAGAAGCTGGGGTCTTTGGGTTTATCAAACACTAGATTACTATAGTCATTGACTTTGTGTCTTGTGAATCTAACCTATTCCACTGATGACTACTCTATTTCTTAGCCAGTACCAAATAATTTTGATGATTGTTGCTTTATAATATAGTTTTAAGTGTCGCACAGCTAGGCCTTCATTTGCCTATTTTTTCTTTTTTTTTTTTTTTTTTTATATATATATATATATATATATATATATATATATTTTATAATATTATCCCTTGTATTCATTTTTCCAAATTACCCCCCCTCCCTTATTCCCTCCCCCCGACGACAGGCAATACCATACATTTTACATGTGTTACAATATAGTCTAAGTACAATACATGTGTGTGAATATCATTTTCTTGTTGCACAATAAACATTAGAATCCGAAGGTACATGCAACCTGGGCAGACAGATATTAGTGCTAAGAATTTACATTCCCCTCCCAGTGTTTCTTCTCTGGGTGTATCTACCTCTGTCCATCATTGATCAACTGGAAGTGAGTTGGATCTTCTTTATGTTGAAGATTTCCACTTCCATCAGAATACATCCTCATACAGTATCGTTGTTGAAGTATACAGTGATCTTCTGGTTCTGCTCATTTCACTCAGCATCAGTTGATGTAAGTCTCTCCAAGCCTCTCTGTATTCCTCCTGCTGGTCATTTCTTACTGAGCAATAATATTCCATAACTTTCATATACCACAATTTACCCAACCATTCTCCAACTGATGGACATCCATTCATCTTCCAGTTTCTAGCTACAACAAAAAGAGCTGCCACAAACATTTTGGCACATATATGTCTCTTTCCGCTCTTTAGTATTTCTTTGGGATATAATCCCAGTAGTAGCGCTGCTGGGTCAAAGGGTATGCACAGTTTGATAACTTTTTGGGCATAATTCCAGATTGCTCTCCAGAATGGCTGGATTCTTTCACAACTCCACCAGCAATGTATTAGTGTCCCAATTTCCCCACATCCCCTCCAACATTTGTCATTATTTGTTCCTGTCATCTTAGCCAATCTGACAGGTGTGTAGTGGTATCTCAGAGTGGTCTTAATTTGCATTTCTCTGATCAATAGTGATTTGGAACACTCTTTCATGTGAGTGGATATAGTTTCAATTTCTTCCTCTGAGAATTGTCTGTTCATATCCTTTGACCATTTATCAATTGGAGAATGGTTTGGTTTCTTATAAATTATGGTCAGTTCTCTATATATTTTGGAAATGAGACCTTTGTCAGAACCTTTGTTTTTAAAAATATTTTCCCAATTTGTTACTTCCCTTCTAATCTTGTTTGCATTAGTATTATTTGTACAGAAACTTTTTAGTTTGATGTAATCAAAATCTTCTATTTTGTGATCAATAATGATCTCTAGTTCTCCTCTGGTCATAAATTCCTTCCTCCTCCACAAGTCTGAGAGGTAGATTATCCTCTGTTCCTCTAATCTATTTATTATCTCCCTCTTTATGCCTAAATCATGGACCCATTTTGATCTTATCTTGGTATATGGTGTTAAGTGTGGATCCATATCTAATTTCTGCCATACTAATTTCCAGTTTTCCCAACAGTTTTTTCCGAATAATGAATTTTTATCCCTAATGTTGGAATCTTTGGGTTTGTCAAAGATTAGATTGCTATAGATGTACCCTTTTTTGTCCTTTGTATCTAATCTGTTCCACTGATCTACCGGTCTATTTCTTAGCCAATACCAAATGGTTTTGGTGACTGCTGCTATATAATATAGCTTTAGATCAGGTACACTTAGACCACCTTCCTCTGAGTTTTTTTTCATTAGTTCCCTTGCAATTCTTGACCTTTTATTCTTCCATATGAATTTTGTTGTTATTTTTTCTAGGTCATTAAAATAGTTTCTTGGGAGTCTGATTGGTATAGCACTAAATAAATAGATTAGTTTGGGGAGTATTGTCATCTTTATTATATTCGCTCGGCCTATCCAAGAGCACTGAATGTCTTTCCAATTATTTAAATCTGATTTTATTTTTGTGGCAAGTGTTTTGTAATTTTTCTCATATAATTCCTGACTTTTCTTTGGAAGATGGATTCCCAAATATTTTATACTATCAACATTTGTTTGGAATGGAATTTCTCTTTGTATCTCTTGCTGTTGCATTTTGTTAGTGATATATAAAAATGCCGAGGATTTATGTGGATTTATTTTGTATCCTGCCACTTTGCTGAAATTTTGAATTATTTCTAGTAGCTTTTTAGCAGAGTCTTTGGGGTTCTCTAAGTATACCATCATGTCATCTGCAAAAAGTGATAGTTTAATTTCCTCATTTCCTACTCTAATTCCTTGAATCTCTTTCTCGGCTCTTATTGCCGAGGCTAGCGTTTCTAGTACTATATTGAATAGTAATGGTGATAGTGGGCAACCTTGTTTCACTCCTGATCTTACTGGGAAAGGTTGCAGTTTATTTCTATTGCATATTATGCTTACTGACGGTCTTAAATATATACTCCTGATTATTCTAAGGAATAATCCATTTATTCCTATACTCTCAAGAGTTTTTAGTAGGAATGGATGTTGGATTTTGTCAAATGCTTTTTCTGCATCTATTGAGATGATCATATGGTTCTTATTAATTTGATTATTAATATGGTCAATTATATTAATAGTTTTCCTAATATTAAACCAGCCCTGCATTCCTGGAATAAATCCTACTTGATCATAGTGTATTATCTTGGAGATGATTTTCTGAAGTCTTTTTGCTAATATCTTATTTAAGATTTTAGCATCAATATTCATTAAGGAGATTGGTCTATAATTTTCTTTCTCAGTTTTCGATCTACCAGGTTTAGGTATCAGTACCATGTCTGTGTCATAAAAGGAATTTGGTAGGACTCCTTCATCCCCTATTTTTTCAAATAATTTATATAACATTGGGGCTAATTGTTCTTTAAATGTTTGGTAGAATTCACATGTGAATCCATCTGGCCCTGGGGATTTTTTCCTGGGGAGTTGATTAATAGCTTGTTCTATTTCTTTTTCTGAAATGGGACTATTTAAGCAATTTATCTCCTCCTCTGTTAATCTAGGGAGCCTATATTTTTGGAGGAAGTCATCCATTTCACTTAAGTTATCAAATTTATTGGCATAAAGTTGGGCAAAGTAACTCCTTATTATTTCTCTAATTTCCTCTTCATTGGTGGAAAGATCCCCCTTTTCATTTGTAAGACTATCAATTTGATTTTCCTCTTTCTTTTTTTTGATCAAATTTACCAAAGGTTTATCTATTTTATTGGCTTTTTCATAAAACCAACTCTTGGTTTTATTTATTAATTCAATAGTTTTTTTACTTTCAATTTTATTGATTTCTCCTTTTAATTTTTGTATTTCGAGTTTAATTTTTGGTTGGGGGTTTATAATTTGGTCTTTTTCTAGCCTTTTAAGTTGTAAGCCCAATTCGTTAATCTTCTCTTTCTCAATTTTCTTCAAATAAGCCTCTAAAGATATAAAATTTCCCCTTATTACCGCTTTAGCTGCATCCCAAAGATTTTGATATGATGTCTCATCATTATCATTATCTTGGGTGAAATTGTTAATTGTTTCTATAATTTGCTCTTTCACCCAGTCATTCTTTAAGATGAGATTATTCAGTTTCCAATTACTTTTTGGTCTATTTACCCCTAACTTTTTACTGAATGTAGCTTTTATTGCATTGTGATCTGAGAAGAAGGCATTTATTATTTCTGCCTTCCTACATTTAATTTTGAGATCTTTATGTCCTAGTATATGGTCAATTTTTGTATAGGATCCATGAACTGCTGAGAAGAAAGTATATTCCTTCCTATTGCCATTCAGTTTTCTCCAAAGGTCTATCATACCTAGTTTTTCTAATGTTCTATTTACTTTTTTAATTTCTTTCTTGTTTGTTTTGTGGTTTGATTTGTCTAAATCTGAGAGTGCAAGGTTGAGATCTCCCACTATTATAGTTTTACTGTCTATTTCTTCTTGCAGTTCTCTTAACTTTTCCTTTAGAAAGTTAGATGCTATACCACTTGGTGCATATATGTTTAGTATTGATATGGCTTCATTATTTATGCTACCTTTCAGCAGGATATAGTTTCCTTCCTTATCTTTTTTAACGAGATCTACTTCTGCTTTTGCTTGATCTGAGATAAGGATAGCTACCCCTGCTTTTTTGGCTTTACCTGAAGCATAATAGGCTCTGTTCCAACCTTTTACCTTTACTCTGTATGTATCTCCCTGCTTTAAGTGTGTTTCCTGTAGGCAACATATTGTAGGGTTCTGCTTTTTGATCCAATCTACTATCCGTCTCCGTTTGATGGGATCGTTCATCCCATTTACATTTACAGTTAAAATTACTAATTCTGTATTTCCTGCCATCGTATTATCCCCAGATTATGCTTTTTTCCCTTGACCCCCCTGATCCCCCTCCCCGATATTTAATTTACAGACCCCCCTTGTGACGCGCAACCCTCCCTCTTTTTTTTTTTTTTTTTTTTAAATTTTTTTTTTTAGGATCCCTCCCCCCTCCCTCCAAGTCCCTTCACTTATTCCCCTTTTCCTTTTCCCTTTTCCTCTCCCCCCTTTTAATGAGGTGAGAGAAAATTCTCTGAAAAACAAATATGTTAGTTATTTACTCTTTGAGCCTCTTCTGATGAGAGTAAGATTCACACAATGATTCTCCCCCTCACTAAGTTCCCTCAGATATGGTGTATTTTCTATGTCTCTTCCTGGGATGTAGTTTCCCTCTTTTTATCACTCCTTCCCCTTTTTCTGAACCGACCTCCTTCCCTTTACTACACCCCCCTTTTTTTCTTTTATATCAGTAAAATCAAATTATCCTTGAATATTTTTTATATACCCACAACAGAGTTACAGTTCTCAAGGGTTCTGTGTACCTTTTTCTGTTTCTCTTCAGTCTTGTGGATGTAGATCAAATTTTTTGTTTAAGTCTGGTTTTTTTCTTAGAAACATATAGAATTCCTCTGTTTCATTGAATGACCATCTTCTTCCGTGGAAAAAGATGCTAAACTTAGCTGGGTAGTTCATTCTTGGTTGCAGTCCTTGATCTTTTGCCTTACGGAATATCAGGTTCCAGGCCCTTCTATCTTTTAATGTGGAGGCAGCCAGATCTTGGGTGACCCTTATTGTGGCACCTTGGTATTTAAATTGTTTTTTTCTAGCTGCTTGCAGGATTTTCTCCTTTGTGTGGTAATTCTGCAGCTTAGCCACAATATTCCGTGGTGTTCTTTTTTTAGGGTCTATTTCAGAAGGAGTTTGATGAATTCTTTCCACATCTACTTTCCCTTCTGTTTCTATTATCTCTGGACAGTTCTCTTTGATAATTTCCTGTAAAATAGAATCTAGGCTCTTTTTTTGGTCATAGTTTTCTGGAAGTCCAATAATCCGCAGATTATCTCTCCTAGATCTATTTTCCAGGTCTATAGATTTTCCCAGTAAGTATTTGACGTTGTTCTCCAGCTTCTCATTTTTTTTGTTTTGTTTGACTGATTCTTGGGTTCTCTGTGAATCATTCATTTCTATTTGTTCCATCCTGACTTTTAAGGAGTTATTTTCTTCTTTCACAGTTTTTAGTTCTTTTTGTAAATGCCCAATTTCGTTTTTAAATGAATTATTTTGCTCTATTGAATTTTTTTCCATTTCCCTAATTTTTTTTTTGAGAATTATTTTCTTTTTCCAATTCAGAAATTCTATTTTCTTGAGACTTTTTTATCTTTTCCAATTCAGAAATCCTACTTTCCTGTGTTTTTTTAACCTTTTCTAATTCACTAATTTTGTTTCCCTGCATCTCCTGTGAATTCTTTATTTTTTCCAACTCCAATTTCAGGACGTTGTTATTTTCTATCATAGCTTCCCTTTCCTTGCCCCATTTTTCTTCGATCTCCCTCAATTTTTTAAGAGCTTCTTCTAGGAGAGAGTTATGTGATGGGGGGCAGGAATCGTTCCCCTTTAGGTTGTTATCTTCTGAATCTTTGCTGTTAACTTCCTCGGGGTTGGGTACCCGCTCTTTCTCTGTATAGAAGGAATCTATAGTTTTTCTAGCTTTTTTGCTCATACTTAAAAAATGTTTTGGGGTCTGTCCCTGGGGTAGGAAATTATTTACTTCTTTACCAGCTTCCTCCCAGACCGGATGGATGCAGCGGCTCCTGCGCCTGAGCTAAGATAGAGCTCTGGGAGAGAGTTCCCCACCCCCTCCCTGGAAGTGCCTCAGAGGTGATTAGCACTGCTGTGCTTTGAGGGCGTAGAATAGTGAAGACAGCAAGAAGCTCAGCCTATGTGTCCGGGTGGGGAGTGGGTGTCTGCAGCAGGTGACGTGAGAAGCCCCTGCGCTCAAACTGGAAGTGTCTGCCAGAAACCGCGGTCCCTAGTTCAAAGGTTCCGCTTCTCTGGGACTTCCTGGAGCTGAGTTCCACTCCCTCCAGCTAAGCTAGGCCGTGTGTGTTGCCTTGGGCCGTATCCACCCACTTGTCAGTCTCTTAACTATTCTCAGGAGGGAGCTGAAGCCACACCCCCTGGTGCGGAGTCTGCCGAGTCACCCCCAGGGTGGGTGGGGGGAGGGGAAATCTAATCTGAGTTTTAAAATATTTTGGCTTTCTCTTCTGAACTGCTAAATAATTAGCAGAGAAGAGCTAACAGCCTGTGCCAGATTCCTTTACCTCAGTGGCTTCTCTGATCCCAGAGCCCCTCCCAGCGCAATGGGCGCAGTGTGCCCCTACCCCACCGTCTGTGCTGGTCTTTCTTATTCCTCCCCTGAGAACTGACCTTTCCTGTTGAAACTCCAGATTCTCTTCAGCTGGTAAGTCGTGCTTCCAGTCCTTGTGGTATCTATCAGTCCTGAGCTAATTTTGAGACTTAATTTATCTAATTGGTTGTGAGGGAGTGAGGACGTTCACTGAGTCGTGTGTTTCTTCTCCGCCATCTTGGCTCCGCCCCCATTTGCCTATTTTTTTCATTAATTCCCTTGAAATTCTTGACTTTGACCTTTTGTTCTTCCAGATGAACATTGTTATTATTTTCTTCTAGCTTTGTAAAATAATTTCTTGATTGATATGGCACTGAATAAGTAGTTTAATTAAGGTAGCATTATTATGTTTATTATATTCTCTCAGCCTACCCATGAACACTTGATATTTTTCCATTTTATTAGATCTGACTTTATTTGTGTGGAAAGTATTTTATAATTGTGTTCATATAATTCCTGACTTTGCCTTGGCAGGTAAATTCCCAAATATTTTATATTATCGACAGTTTTTCAAATGGAATTTCTCTTTGTATCTCTTGCTACTGGACTTTGTTAGTAGCATATAAAAATGCTGATTTATGTGGATTTATTTTGTATCATGCAACTTCACTAAAGTTGTGAATTGTTTCTAGTAGTTTTTAGTTGGTTCTGTAGGGTTCTCTAAGAATGCCGTCATATCATCTGCAAAGAGTAATAATTTGGTTTCCTCATTACTTACTCTAACTCCTTTCATTTCTTTTTCTTTTCTTATTGCTAAAGTTAACATTTTAAATGCAATATTGAATAGTAATAGTGATAGTAGGCAAGCTTGTTTCACCCCTTCTCTTAGTGGGAATAGTTCTAGTTTATTCCCATTACATATGATGCTTGCTGATGGTTTTAAATAGATGTTACTGATCATTTTAAGGAAAACTCCATTTATTCCTATACTCTCTAATGTTTTTAACAGGAATGGATGTTGGATTTTGTCAATTTTTTTGAATCTATTGAGATAATCATATGATTTTTTGTTAGTTTGGTTATTGACATAGTCAATTATGCTAATATTGAACTAGCCTTGCATTCCTGGTATAAATCCTCCTTGGTCATGGTGTATTATCCTGGGGATAACTTGCTATAATCTCTTTGCTAATATTTTATTTAAGATTTTTCCATCAATATTCATAAGGAAAATTGGTCTATAATTTTCTTTCTCTATTTTGACCCTACTTGATGTAGGTATCAGCACCATATATGTGTCATAAAAGGAATTTGGTAGGACTCCCTTCTTTCCCTATTTTTCCAAATAGTTTGCACAGTATTGAAATTAATGGTTCTTTAAATGTTTGGCAGAATTCATATATAAGTCCATCTAATCCTAGAAATTTTTTCTTGGGGAAATTTATTAATAGTTTGTTCAATTCCTTTTTTCTAAAATGGGACTTTTAAGTAATATATTTTCTCCTTTGTTAATCTGGACAATCTATATTTTTTCCTAAGTACTCATCCATTTCACTTATATTATCAGACTTACTGGCATATAGTTGGGCAAAATAACTCCTAATTATTGCTCTAATTTCCTCTTCTTTGGTGAAAAGTTCACCCTTTTCATTTTTGACACTAACAATGTGATTTTCTTGTTTCCTTTTTCTAATCAAATTAAAGGTTTATCTATTTTGTTGGTTTTTTCATTAAACCACCTCTTAGTTTTGTTTATTAGTTCAATAATTTTCTTTCAATTTTATTAATCTCCCTTTTATTTTCAGAATTTCTATTTTGGACTTTACTGGGGGGGGTTAAATTTTTTCTAGCTTTTTAAGTTACATGCCCAATTCACTGGGTTTTCTTTCTCTATTTTATGCAAATAAGCATCTAGAGATATAAAAATCTCCCTAAGAACTCCTTTGGCTGCATCCCATAAATTTTGGTATGTTATTTCATTTTCATTCTCTTAGATGAAATTATTTATTAAGTTTATGATTTGTTTAGGATTAGATTGTTTAGTTTTCAATTAATTTTTGGTTTATTTTTCCCTTTATTACATGTAATTTTATTGCATCATGATCTAAAAAATATGCATTTACTATGTCTGTCTTTCTGCATTTGATTTTGAGGTTTTTATGCCTTAATACATGGTCCATTTTTATGTAGATTTCATGTACTACCAAGAAAAAAGCATATTCTTTTTTGTCTCTATTCAATTTTCTCCAAAGATCTATCATACCTAATTTTTCTAAAATTCTATTAACCTCCTTAACTTCTTTTATTTATTTTGTGGTTCAATTTATCTAGTTCTGAGAGAACAAAGTTAAGATCCCCTACTAGTATAGTTTTTTCTAATTCTTCTTGTAGCTCTTTTAATTTCTCCTCTAGGAATTTGGATGCTATATCATTTGGTGCATATATGTTTAGTATTGATATTACTTCATTATCCATGGAATCCTTTAGCAAAATGTAGTTTCTTTTTTATCTCTTTTAATTAGATTTATTATTGCTTTTAATTGAGCTAAGATCAGGATAATTGCCCCTGCTTTTTTTTTTAACTTCAGCTGAAGCATAATAGATTCTGCTTCAGCCTTTTATCTTTACTCCATATGTATCACTTTGCTTTAAATGTATTTCTTCTAAACAACATAGTGTAGGATGCTGGCTTTTGATCCAGTCTGCTATCTGCTTCTGCTTTGTGGGAGAATTCATCCCCTTCACAGTTAAAATTACTAACTCTGTATTTCCCACCAACTTATTTTTCTTAAGTTATATTTTTCTCTGTCCTTGCCCCCTTTCTCTCTTCCCCAGTGTTTTGCTTCTGACCATCATCTCCCTCAAACAGCCCTTCCCTTTTACAGCCTCTCCCTTTTCTTAACCCTTTCCCTCTCTACTTCTGTTCTCCCTTCTATTAGCCTCCTTCTTTGCTTTCCCCTTTCCTCTTCTACTTCCCCATAGGGTAAGACAGGTTTCTATGTGAAGCTAAATAGGTTTGAGATTTTTTTAAGCCAAATCCAATGAAAGTAAGGTTCACCCAAAGCTCATTCCCCTTTCTTCTTTCCCTCGATTGTAATAGCATTTTTTGCCTTTTCGTGAGATATAATTTACTCCATTTTACCTCCATTTTCTTTTCTTCAAGTACAATTCCTATTCTACCTCCAGTTTTTTAAATATATCATCACAACCTATATTGTCAATCAAATTATACCTATACCTTCTAAGTATACCCACAACAGAAATATGGTTCTCAAGAGTTAAACATATCATCTTCCCATATAGGGATATAAACTTTTTAACTTTTAAAAGAAATTGTTATTTTTTTCTCTCCTTTTTTATTTTTTATGCTTCTCTTGAGTTCTGTATTTGAAAATCAAATTTTCTGTTCAGCTCTGTTCTTTTCATCAGAAATAAATGAAATTCACTATTTAATCAAATGTCCATCTTTTTTCCTGAAAAATAATGCTTAAATTTGTTGGATAATGAGTTGATTTCTGATTGCAACCCAAGTTCCTTTGCCCTTTGGAGTATCATATTCTAGGTTCTTTGATCATTTAAGTGAAAGTTGCTAGATCCTGGGTAATCCTGATTGTGGCTCCTTGATATTTGAATTGTTTCTTTCTGGCTGCTTGCAATATTTTCTCCTTCATCTGATAATTATGAAATTTATCTACAATATTCCTTGAAGTTTTCATTTTAGTGTGTCTTTCAGGAGATGATCAGTGAACTCTTTCAATAGCTATTTTACCCGCTAGTTCTAGGACATCAGGACAGTTTTCCTTGAAGATTTCCTGAAAGATGTTGTCTAGGCTCTTTTTTTCAACATGGTTTTCAGGTAGTGCAAAAATTCTTAGATTGTTTCTCCTGAATTTATTTTCCAGGTCTGTTGTTTTTCCAATGAGATGTTTTATATTTATATATTTTCCTCTATTTTTTTATTTCTTTCTTTTTTTTTGGGGGGGGGGGTTGTTTGACTGCTTATTGACGTCTCATTGGGAGATATTACAGACAGGATCCATGATTTAGAAAGGATTATACAACTGAGGCCCCTTCTCACTTGCAATTCTGAGATTCCATTATAAAGGTGGGAGCATTACATAAGTGGATTCCTGACCAGTCACTCCCTGAACATATTGCCAGTAAAAAATCTTCAAGTAGAGAGGGGGGAGGTAGGCAATTTCCTAGCTGGTAATCTTTTAAGCAGTGATGAGAACATCCTAACTGATTCCACTTGGGACAGAGATTAGAATCAAGAATTCTAGTAGAAGAAACTGCTGGGTCCTCACTTTCACTTTTTGTAAAGATCAAAGCACTATGTGAACTATAATATTGAGCTTTGTTGACTATAATGTAAGCTATGTTTTTTAGGGACAATAGGCAAGGAATAAGGGGTAACATGGGCAGAATTGTGGGGGATACCAATAAACTCGATGAGGAAAATTGTCCAAGTTCCTTTTTCCCCTTCAAACCATAGACAGAATGAAAAACTAGATACTAATCCAAGTGTTCCCATGTATCTGGAAAAGTCATTAATGTTTGATTTAGTTTCCTCCTTTGTACATAATGTAGTAAACACATTTGGTCTTGTCCCTACTAAGAATGAAGCAATAGTATTTGAACAAAATACAATGGATTCATATTTATCATTTTTTCCTAGTATTATTTAGCCATTTCACATAATCAAGCTATCTCAGAGACACAGAGATTGATGACTAATTTAGTACAGGTCTACTTCCATGGAATTGTAGAAGCATAAAAACTAACTGGATTTTAACCTTTAACACTCTGTGAAATTCAGTTCTACATAAAATAGAGTTGACTGGGTATTTTGTTATTATCACAAAAATATCTGCATATATTTTGTATTTACTTCTCTACATGATTTTCCTTGAGTGGAGTGTCAGCTCCCTGAGGAGAGGAATGGATTTGTTTTTATATTTATATCTACAATGTGAGATATATAAATATATGTATATATGCAAATACTATATATATATATATATATGTGTGTGTGTGTGTGTGTGTGTGTTTATATGTATACCCATATATACATATGTGTCTGTATGTGTATGTATACACACACCTAGTTATATAGTTGTTCAGCTATTTAAATCATAGTCAACTACTTGGGATTTTCTTGGCAAAAACACTGGAGTGGTTTACCATTTTCTTCTCCAGCTCATTTTACAGATGAGGAAACTGAAGCAAAAAGGATTAAGTGACTTGCTCAGGGTCACACAGCTAATAAGTATCTTCAACTGCATTTGATTTCAGGTCTTCCTGACTCCAGATTCAATTATTCATCCACTGCATTACCTAGGTAGCCCTATACATCTATATATGACTTGCCCAGGATTTTACAACTGAGACAGCATTTGAACCCAATTCTTCCAGACTCCTTGTCCATCATTCTGTCCACTGTGCCACCTGTTGGTTTACACAAGCAAACGTTTGATACACTCTTGATTTTGACCTTTGCAAGTTTTGTTGTTACTGTTGCTCTTGTTTTTCAAGAAAGGAAAGAAATAAATTCAACAAACATTTTTAAAGTTACTACTGTGTGCTGAGTACAATGCTAGACTGAGGGAGGAGGAGTTGCAGTATAGAAAATTTAAATAAGATACATTCCTTTCATGGAACTTCATGTTGTTTTGTAGGGAAATAAAATGTATACAAAAATAACTACTGTACATAACAATAGGTATTGCTCACATTAGATAACCCGAAAGGTTTGCTGTGATGTCCAGGAGTAAAAATTCAATATTAAGTGTTATTATTTGAAGAAATGACTTGAGGATGTGGGATCACAGCCCTCAACCCCAAATCATCATGCCTTCCATGAGAAAGATTCCTGTTGGCTGAAGGCATATTTATTTATCCCATCTTAAGAGGAGCATTTGGGAAATAGCATGCTTCTCCCTTCCACCTGGAGTCAAGAGAAAGAGACATACACCTTAGCTTCCATGACACTGAGTCCTGCTAGGGAACTCTGGCTCTCTTCCCAGTAAAATTGCAGTAGACTCCCTATGTGTTTTTAGGGGCAGAAGATGGAGCTTCAAAAATCTAGGCAGAAAGAGCTTTCCGAAAAGCTGCTGATGTTCAGCACTTCCAAGGGGAGTGGCTCAATCTAAACTGCCTGCTCCTACCCAGTTGGCTCTTAGAAATATGCAGTTGGGAGGAAAAAAAATGTCATTTTATCCCTTCTTCCATCCACTATCATCACAACCAGTTTGATAGAATATTAAAGGAGAAAATCCATTGCAAGTATTGACCAACTGCTGCATTTGCAGGAAATCCAAATGTTGGCAATAGCCCCAAGCATATTTGGGAGGAAAAAACCCAATACTTCACCAAATGATCTTAGTATTAAAGCATAAATCTCTAGTATTTACATTTCAACTGCTCTATGTTTTTCTCAGAGTTGTTTCTACATAAACAAGTGATCTCTCAAACCAGTCTTCTTTCCTGATTTATGAAGCCTATAGACTCAGTCTGCAGTAAAGATGTAATTCTATACATTCCATACAAGGTAGCAAGAAAAGCTGGATTGTGGCAATACTTATCCTCAGTAAGTCATAAATATTTTCTGTAATAACCTGGGAATGGCTCAGCTGACAGGTGCAGTAAATTCCCTTTTTATATTCCTTTTCATTTGTTTAGATTTGCCTGCGTAAAAGGCAAAGTGCTGGAGTCAGTGTCTTTTTTTCCTGTTCTCTTTTTATGATCTGCTGGATTTGTGACCTGAATTCTTTGTCAGCTGTTATTAAAAGATATGAAAGGGACAGAAAGGCCAATGGTAACCAAAAAAACTTCAGAATAAGAAAGAAGATTTAATGAACATCAGGACATTTATTCTCTTAGTTCTTCATTGAATCTGCCCCATCTTCAATCTAACTACAAATCCCAAATTTTCCTATATTTTCCTCTTTCTTTCTGTCTTCTTTGTCTATCTGTATCTTTATTTATCTTTATAATCTAAAAAGATTATAGTAAGCAAAACAAAGCACTTCAATATATGTTTAGACTGTTGCTCCAGGACCATCTCTAACTCAGGACTGCCCTATCTTCTACATGTGTTTTCCTTAAGGTCTACTCTGGTCTCTCCCCATGGCTCTTCTTCTCCTGTTTATTGTGTGATGGACTTCCTTGAATAGTTACATTTTTGAGAGGCTATACCCCAAAAAAGGCCTTCAAATAATCTAATCTCATAAGTCTTTCAACAAATTTCTCTTCCACTATTGATGCTTTTTACTAGACTCAGTGGTTAATTATCATGCTCCTATTTCATTATACTCATCCTATGTGAGTGATACTGAACCCCTGATAGCCCATTCTTATCTGGCTTAGCTCAGACTTAACCACCTCAATACCATCACATCCTACTCCAAATTTGCCCATGTCTCCCACTGTGCCCTCTGAAATGCTTGCTCCTCTACAAGTTTTTTTTTCATCTTAAACATCTTACTCATTCCTTCTATCTTCTGGCCCTCACTGTACATAGCTCTCTCTCTCTCTCTTGAAGATACTGCTTTTCTCATCATTCTTACTAATACTGACTATTCTTATTCTCATATTCCATGCCTCACTGATTGGGGTGCACAAGTCAAACTATTCCTCACCATTTCTATTTCCATATGCTTCCTCAGTCACTTTCACCAGCAACCCTCCTTCTTTGACATTTACATGATACAAATTTATAAGCCAATCCAGATCATGGTGTCCATTATCTATCAACTCCCAGGATATAGTAATTACTTAATGAATATTTCTTCTTGTTGATGGTCTTAGAGAATGGTAAAAGAGAATGCCTAAAGTTTAGGAGGGAGAATGTGGAAAACATATGAATTGGTTAATGGAGAAGAATGAGAAGTGTATTATAACACAAGAGTGACTCAAGTTAGTCACAGAAAGAAAAGTAGGCTGAATGTCATGAAAATTAACATGATAAAAATGGAAAAAAAGTGTTTAATGTGAATGTAATCTAACCTTAAGGAATTAATACTGTGTCCACAGGGACTGCATCAATTTCTTTTTCTGTAATCAACTAGATGATTTGGATCTGGTTCAGACCTGAGACCCGGTTGGAGTCCCCTGTTCTTATACTCTTATACTCTTCAGGTCATTGAACTTCCATATAGGGACTATAGCTTCAGTTATCACTTTTGTTTAAGGTTTTCTCAAAAAGAGGAAAATAAAAATGAATCAGGTGCAGGATATATGACTTCTTTCTGGACTCAAAAGAAGTATAAGATTCCCGGGATGCATCCATAAAACTTAAGACGAAATTCAGTAACTTGAATTAATACAGTTAGTATTTCTTTGGTGCTTTAAGGTTTACAAAATATTTTATGTTTTCCATCTACTGTCTCATTTGATCCTCACGATAATTCTATGGGTAGATCCTATTACTACTCCTATTTCACAAATGGAATCACTGAAGTTTTGAGAAGTTAAATAATTAGGGTTACATAGCCAGGATTTTAAGGTGGGATTTGAATTCAGGTCTTTCTGAGTCCAAGTCCAGGTCCTTCTCTGGTTATAGTACCACTGATACTTTATTCTGGGAGGCTGATTTTGCTGTTCAGTTGTTTCTTTCTCAATCCATGGACCTGTCCATGGGATTTTCTTGGCAAAAATACTAAAGTGATTTGCCACATCCTTCTCCAGTGGATCAGAACTCTCCACTATGACTTGTCCAGCTTGGTTATCCCTGCATGGAATAGCTCATAGTTTCATTGAGTTACATAAGCCACTCTACCATGGCAAGACAATAATATAGAAAAGGGGAGAGAGTGGCTGATTTTTATATTTTAGAAATACTGAAAGCATTTCATGGGTCTCGTAATTAGGTGTTTTACATTTCACTTCTGCTTTACACTGTCCAAACAATTCTACATAAATGTCTACCGGAAAAATCACAAGATTTGGGTCCAGCTCCTTGTTGGTTTCTCTAAGAGTGCTGGAGTAGTTGCTAGAGACTTTGCCCCTGCTGCCAATCAGTTTGATTTCAATGGGTCCTTCAAATCTGTTCAACTCAAAAGATTGCTACCAAGCCTGAACATATCCATCTCAAGATACTTGTTTTCAATCAGGGATGAGCAAACACTGAATAGGGAAATGTCAGCCCATAACCCAGACAATCTCACCTTTTTGAGTCTCCCCTGAACTGGCTACCATGTGGGTATGGTCACCTTTTTGATGGGGTGAAGTCCTCCTCTTGCATCACTGGAAATGTCTTTTATCAGGGGAGCTAAAAGAAAAGACTAAGGCAGAATATGTCTCTTCTTTTAACTAATACAGTGCCTTGTCCCACTGCTGTAGTCACAGGGCTGAGATAATCCAAGAGAGGGCTGAGGGCTTGCAATATCATGTCACTTATGGCTGAATCACCATATCATCAAAAGGTTGCCTCAAAGCTCTTACATGATTGAAAAGAATGAGGAATGATGGTTTTGAACATGTTCTGTGGGATATGGAATGACCTATACAGGTCAAGTCAGGCTCCTCTACAAGAGCATCAAAATGTATAAATACTTTTTAACATGTTATTGATGTTTTAAAAAAATAATGTTCACTTTCCTTCTGACTTCTCCCTTTCTCCTAACAAAGAGCTCTCACTTGAAATAGTAATAGAGGATTAAACAAAGGAAGTTCCATCCTCAGAGAAAATACAGTTTGTTCTTTTTATTGTTGATCCATAGCAGAAACTTCAATGAATCTACTTTTAGAAGGCAGATGTGTAATGAAGAGCACCTCAGAGCCTATATCTTTACGTAGTATGCTATATATATTCAACTGCCTCATGTCTGTTTAGTGGATGATAAAGAAATGGACTGTTAATTGACTGCTGTGCTAAAAGTGGGTAAACAGTAAAAAGGCATTAAATAACCAGTGCCTTACTTTTTCTTTCTTGTCTGACTGCTTCCCAAGTGGGAGTCAAGGACTGCTATAAGCCTCCAATGAGGAGAAAGAGAAAATTAGCTCTAGCAGATTACTCTGCCTAGATCATAACCACATGTTCCTGTTCTTTATTCTTTCCCCAGTGTCTTTCCTTTTATTTCCTCCTTTCCCTATCTTTCCTTAATTCTTGTGAACTGGAAAAAGTTGGAAGATTCATCAGAAGCTGGGAAACTGTAGTCTTTGGCAGAGTTTATACAAAGTTGAGCCTGATATGCCAGGACAGTTTCAAGGAATGACTGGGACACCAGAACTAATTTCATAGTCCTGGTTCAGCTTTAATTCTTTTTTTTAATTTTTTAAATTAATTTATAATTATAACATTTTTTGGCAGTACATATGGATAGGTAATTTTTTTTACAACATTATCCCTTATACTCCCTTCTGTTCCGAATTTTCCCCCTTCTTTCCTTCACCCCCTCCCCTAGATGGCAGGCATTCCCATACATATTAAATATCTTATGGTATATCCTAGGTACAATATATATGTGCAGAACCGAATTTTGTTGTTGTTGTTGTTGTTGTTGCAAAGGAAGACTTGAATTTGGAAGGTAAAAATAATCTGGGAAGAAAAAAATGCTCACAGTTTACACTCGTTTCCCAGTGTTCCTTTTCTGGGTGTATCTGATGCTGTCCATCATTGATCAATTGGAATTGACTTAGATCTTCTCTTTGTTGAAGATATCCACTTCCATCACAATACATCCTTATATAGTATCATTGTTGAAGTGTATAATGATCTCCTAGTTCTGCTCGCTTCATTCAGTATCAGTTGATGTAAGTCTCTCCAAGCCTCTCTGTATTCCTCTTGCTGGTCATTTCTTACAGAACAATAATATTCCATAACATTCATATACCATAATTTACCCAACCATTCTCTAATTGATGGACATCCATTCATTTTCCAGTTTCTAGCCACTACAAAAAGGGCTGCCACAAATATTTTGGCACATACAGGTCCCTTTCCCTTCTTTAGTATTTCCTTGGGATATAAGCCCAGTAGTTCAGGTTTGATTCTTAAAGTTGCAATTTTCAAATTATACTTCCTTAAATTAAGAAAAAGCAAATTTTTCTTTTTTTATTCAATTTTATTTGGGGGGAACATCTACATTTTCTCTCTCCCACTTTTCTTCCCTCTACCCATAAGAAGCAGGAGCAATAAAACTTCTATTACAAACATGTAATGTAATGTTTGTAATCAAGCAAAAAAAATTTCAGCATTGGTCATTAACAAAAAAAAACTATGTCTCAATCTTCACACTATCTATCAACTCTCTATTAGAAAGAGAGAGAAAAATGTTTTCTAAGATCAACATCTTTTTATTAAATAAAAAAGAATTCTATTTGAAGAATTGTCTTAAATGCTTGCTAGTTTTTCTATAAAATGTCATGAAATTTGTAAATTTATTTAATTATTTATAATATATTTATATAGAATTATATTTTATTATATAATATAGTAAAATAAAATATATCCCAATGTTATATTATATGTTTATACAAAATAATATATTTATAATATAAATTAATTTTGATTTTATAAAATTATTAAATTTATGGATTGAGAGCTCAGAAGGACCTCAGAGTCATCTATCTAGCCTAATCTTCTCATTTTACAGATGGAAAAACTGAAGCTCAGGGAGGTGACTTGATCAAGATCATACAGGTAATAAGTATTAGAAGTAGAATTTGAACCAAAAACTTCTAACATAATAGTCTATGCTTTTCCCATTATATCACAGTGGGCTATACTCACCGATTTTTGTTCAAAATTAATCTTGACAGAAAAGAAGAAAAAGTTTAGAAAATATATGAATATAAAGAATGAGAACTTGTCTATTTTTTTTTGGTCTAATTTGAGAAGAAAAGAAACTTCACATCAGAGAAGAATTTTCTGAGAAATGGCATTAAAAACACTCGGCATTTAAGACTGACTCATTGTATTATAAACTCCCAATCAAGCAAATGTAAAACTATTCCAAAATATATAATGATATTTTGTTTTTTGAGCATTGAACATGAATTTAAACACAGTTTAGCTTTTTTCAAATCTTAATTTAGCAAAGTTTTGATAATCTATGCACACTGGCAAAAGATTTGTCTATATTTGTGAAAAACCCGAATTCTAGAATATTTTTTAAGAAATGCAATTTTATTTCTTCCAAGTACATTCAGTAACTTTAGCTGCTAAATAAGTGTTTCAAAGAAATATCCTGCCAGGTTTGCCACAGAGAAGAAACAAGAGTCAGGTGGCCTGGCTCAGATTCAAGGAACAATTTAGAACTATTCAAAAACCAACACATCAAGATATTGAAAAGATAGCTTTTTCTGACATAAGCAGAATAAATAAAGCAATGAGTGCGTTCAAAAATCTGTGAAAGATATTCAGACTTTGGGAAATTTTGAAAGTCAACAAAGCAAGTTGGGGTGGGCAAGCAGTAGCTTAATAATAATGACATGATACTAATAATTACTATTTTTTAAGCAACTCAATTTTATCAATAGATAGTGAGTACCACATCACTTCAGGTCTACCTAGATGACTACTTTCCAGATATTTCTAAGAAGAAATTTCTGTTCAGATGGATTTTTGATTCCTTCCAATCCTGGGATTCTGGGAAGTTCTATTCTGAGCTTTTTCTAAAGGATGGTTAGCTCATAGCAAGTAAAGATCTCTTTAGAGAGGATTTTCTCTTTTCTTTCCCTCTTTGTCTTAGTGAGTGACATTCCCTCCAACGCCCTCTCCTTACTGGCCCCCCCACCTTCCAGAGCAAAGAAGAAAAGTTCCTCCATGGGAGCATCTGTGCCTTTCGGAGTTCAGAATTGTTAGCAACTTGATACTTGTGCAGAAGGGAGAAAAAGGAAAGAGCTTATCCAGTCACCAAAACTACACAGAGAAAAGTGTTAAATAGATCTCTAGGCTGATAATGTGAAAGTGGCTTCTGGAATTTTTTCTGGAAAGAATTTTGTTTAGGATGTTCAGGAAAGAATAAATAGAGCCCACAATAGGCAAAAATGAGAAGAAGAAGAAGAAGAAGAAGAAGAAGAAGAAGAAGAAGAAGAAGAAGAAGAAGAAGAAGAAGAAGAAGAAGAAGAAGAAGAAGAAGAAGAAGAAGAAGAAGAAGAAGAAGAAGAAGAAGAAGAAGAAGAAGAAGAAGAAGAAGAAGAAGAAGAAGAAGAAAGAAAGAAAGAAAGAAAGAAAGAAAGAAAGAAAGAAAGAAAGAAAGAAAGAAAGAAAGAAAGAAAGAAAGAAAAAAGAAAGTACAAGAAGAAGAAGGAGGAGGAGAGAGAGAAGGAGGAGGAGGAGAGGGAGAGGGAGAAGGAGAGAGAGAGGGGAGAAGGGGAAGGGGGAAGAGGAAGGAGAAAGGGAAGGGGAAGGGGAAAGGAAAAGGGAAAAGGAAGGGGAAGGAGAAAGGGGTAGAAAAAAGGGAAAGAGGGAAGGGAAAGGGGAAGGAGGAAGGGGAAGGAGAAGAAGGAGAAAGAGGAAGAGAAGGAGGAGAAGAAACTAGCACAGATAGGGAGTTCATTGTAATGTCATTTGGGAGCTTTCAAGAGCCCTGGGCATATCAGTCAGTTTGCAACCCATCTCTGATACTTAATGGTATCTTGTCCATTCCCATGTCTTTGAAGGGCAAATAGTGATAAAGTAAAGGAACCCAGGTTTGATGGTTCTCTGTAGAGGAACACAGAGTTCAGAATTAGTGCTAAGAATGTTGGTTCTTGTTTGCCACATTTTGTTGTCATTTTCCAGTCATTTTTCAATTGTGTCCAAATCTTCTTGACTCCATTTGGAGTTTTCTTGACAAAGATACTGAAGTGGCTTGCCATTTCTTTCTCTAACTCATTGTACAGATAAGAAAACTGAGACAAATAGGGCTAATTATCTTGCTCAAGGTCATGCAGCTAGGAAGTGTCTAAGATTGGATTTGAACTCAAGAAGATGAGTCTTTCTGATTCCAAGCCCAATAATTATTAAATGTTTGTTGACTAACTCAAAAAAAAAAAAAAAAGAAAGAAAGAAATGCAACTTTTTTTCTTACAAGTATATTCAGTAACTTTAGCTGCTAAATAACAAAAAAAAAAGCTGGGAGAGCAAGCTGTGTGAACAAGCAATAGCTTAATAATAATAATAGTATTTTCTATAGATCTCTGAGTTTTGCAAAGCACTGTACATAAGTTATCTCATTTTATTCTCATGGCTCCTTTTTCTGCTTAGTTTAAGGAAGCGTTATAATACTAACAGAATAGCTCCAATTGGTTTTGTTCTTTCATAGGGTAGAGCAATTGTCTGCAGATCATATGCAAAGATTTCTGCATATAACATTTAGTGGTGGAGAAAGCCTTGAGAACAGCTGGTCTGATTTCTAAGGGCAGGTAGGTGGTGCAGTAGATAGAGTGCCATATCTGAAGTTAGAAAGACTTATTTTCATAAATTCAAATCTGGCCTCAAACACTTAGTGTCTATGTAACCCAAGGCAAGCCCTTTAACTTTGGTCTCCTCATTTATAAAATGAACTGAAGAAGGAGATGGCAAACCACTTCAATCTCTTTGCCAAGAAAATCCCAAATGGGGTCACAAAGAGTCAGACACAACTGAATAGCAACAAAGTCCAACTTCTGCATCTTATGGATGGATGACCCAGAGGGATTAATAGATTTACTCATGACCACAAGATTACACATTTAGAGATTGAAGAGATCTTATTCACCATCGAGTTTACATCTTACTTTTTACATATGAGAAAGGGTGGGTGTCTTGTCAATATTACACAAAAGAGCTAAATGACAAAAATAGAGTTTGAAATCCAGATTCTCTAATTCTCAGTGGTCCATAAGTTTAAAAGCCAGAATTCAAACCAACATCTCCAATGTTGTTTCTGAAATACTACATTAAGCCTAATTCATAATGAAGAATATCCATTTATATGTCAAAGAATCAGTCTCAAAACTGAAAGGAACTTCTTAAGTTATCTAGATCAACTAATACCTGAACAGGGAGTTACCTCTAGAACATTCTCTGACAAGTAGCCACCCAACCTTCCCTTGAAAGTTACTTACCTCCAGAAGCAGCCCATTGCATTTTTGAAGGGCTCTAATTATTTAGATTTTTTCTTTTTAATCAAGCTTAAATCTTCTCTTGCAGATTGTACCCCTTGTTCCTAATTCTGTTATCTGAAGACAAACGGAACAATTCTAATGTCTCTTCTACTTAAGAGCTTTTCAAACCCTAGAAGACCCCAACCCAGGTCCTCACTTTTCCTTGCTAAGTTTAATAGGCTCAATTTGAATGACATCAAATATAATTACTTTAGTCAGACAAGAACATTTATTGATTGAATCAGATAAAACTAAATCAATCAAAGACATTTCAACAAGGTATAACTCAGTAACACTTTCAGAATACAATCAAAGAACTATCTCAGAACAGAAGAGATTTGAGTGCCTGGTGGTAGAGAAAACAGGGACTTCCCTTAAGAAGAATTTTGGGGATATGGATGGAAATATTCTCTTACACCTTGATTGGAGAAGGATATTGTTAGCTATGAAGGGTGGGAGAATTTTGGACTTCCCATTGTCAGCCTAGGAGTATCCCTAAAATAAATGACAGTAGTACTTACAGCAAGAGCCAAAGACATACTGAATACAAATGCAAGATTCTATAAAGAATCTAAAAGAAAAACTCTATTCCATACATGAACTTTTTGAGATCCATGATAAAGAGACCTCCAAGAGCTTTATGATACTTTTTATACAAGACTGAATGCATTATTTCCTAGACTCTGTTTCTACTAGGGGAACATTTTATAGTAAAGTAATAAATATCTCCTTTCTAGAATGTAACTGAATCTAGCTGACTTCTATCAATTGATAATCATAGGTGAAGGTCATTGATGGGGGTTCATGAACTATTAGAGAGACAACACTCAACTCTTTAGAACTATACTTGGAACCCAGAGAAATGTAGCCAGTTTTATTTCGGGTACGTGATTCAAAAGTATAGATTCCCAGAATCTGCATTGCTACATACGCACATCTTTCAATCACTTCTCCTGTAACATAAGTCATAGGCCTAGAAATAGAAAGAACTTCAGAATTCCAATTTTATAAACTGAGACCCATAAAATTTAAGTGATTTTGTTCAAGGTCACACAGTAAGCACCCGAGGCAGAATTTGAACTCAGAGTTTCTTATTTAAATATCAGTGTTCTTTCTACCATACCACAGTAACTCCTATATTCCTCCTAGTGCAATGAATGCACATCAGCTTCTCAATATCTTTCCCAAGATGCAATGCCTACGACAAAACTCAATTCTCCAAATTTTATCCAATGGCAGAATTCTTCATCCTGGACACTCTGCCTCTCTTAATGCAGTCTAAATGTGTTAGATATTTTTGGCTGCCTCATCACCTTATTGAGTTATTTGAGTGCAGTCTATTAAAGCCCTTAGACCTTTTTTATAGGAACAGATCCTCTCCCATTCTGTACTCATAAAATTGACATTTTTGATCCCAACCTTACTTTACTTTTATTCCTGCCAATTTCATCTTATTAGTATTGGCCTTTTATTCTAACATATTGACCTCATGTTAACTCCAATCCGATGAATGGCCTCTCTCTCCACGTTGTACGAATGGGATGAGTAGCCTTCCTATATCTTCATCTGAGTCACTCCTAAACATGTGAATATCATAGGATCAAGGACAATTCCCTGAGGAATTCCACTGAGGATCTCCCTCCAAGTTGGCCAAGTTGGCATTTTGCATCTAATCATCAAATCAATTGTGAATTCTCCCAACTTCTCTCATTTTTCTAGCTAGCCCATGAGGAAAGTAGAAGAGATTTTGTCAGATACTTTGCTGAAAGGTTAATATTATAAGAGTACATAAGTGGATCATAGTTTGATCACAATAGTGCCCTTAGGGACTATAGATTTTTCACAAGAGGCTCCCAAATACATAAGCATAATTTGTGTAAGCTAAATGAATATCTTGTGCCTATGTACTATTTTTTTCAGATGTACACACATACTGGTGTGATCCATAAAACAATTCATTTAAAGGCTTTGCTAACTTCATAATACTGTTTTATAATTGTATATAATAACCAACAAATTAATATTCATTCAACACTCAATATTCACAATTCAATTATTATTATGGAGGGAAAGGAACTGTAAAAAGTTTTTATGTTGAAAAAGGGTATTCAGACTTAAAAAGGTGAGAACCACTTGGCTTCTAAGTTCCCCTGGTCTTCCAGACTGATAACCACTAAAAAAAGAATATGAGGTTAATTAAACATGACCTATTCTTGATAAAGGCAGACTGCTTACAGACTTTCCTTTAACAACAGGTCCCAGATTTTCCAGGAATTCATCAATCACCAGCTTCTAATTTGCTGACTATACTTTCTTCCTTTTTAAAAATCAAGACATTTGTCTGTTTCCAGGTTCTTCTCCTATCTCCATTATTTTTCAAGGATAGCACAGACAGCTGCTCTGTAATCATATCTGACAATTCCTTCAGTGGTACCCTGAGATTACTTCATGCAGACCTGGTGACTTTAACTTAGCGAAGGCAGCTACTCTTACTGTCTCACACTCTTTCACTGTCTCTTTATTTACATTAAGTTTTAACTTCCTGTTAATTTTTTTCTGTTCTATTCTTTCCAGCCCAAAGATTTTAGACTCATAGAATCTTCAGTATGGAAAGAAACTCAGAAATCATCTAATCCAACAGTTATCAAATTTTTAATCCTTTGTAAGTCACCAATAGAGGATCAATCAGTTTTCACTAAAATACCTTTGATAAGAACAGCCAATTAATCAAAAAGCATTTGTAAATGCCTTAAATGTGGCAGGCATTGTGCTAAAAGTCTGGGATACAAAGAAGGCAAAAAGTCTCTTCTTTCATTCCAATAGTTGAAACAATATGTAAATAACAGTGTAATAAAATACATAAAAATGTATTGTGTGTGTGTGTGTGTGTGTGTGTGTGTGTGTGTATGGGTGGGTGTGTACACATAGAAGATAATCTTTGAAGACACTAAGATGTGAGGGTAGGGAAAGAAACAGTCTCCAAAAAAAATAGAATGTGAAATTTGAGCTTAAGGTTTTTAAAAATTATTATTTATTTAAGTTTTAATTTATGGAATAAAACAAGCATTTCCCTAATATAATATAAATTTTAAAAAATTGTCCATGAAATTGCAAATCTATTATATGTAATTGTGATAATTCCCTTTAAATATATAATAAAGTTATCAGGTAAATTTCTTTTTTTCTTCCCTCCCCCTACCTCTCTAGACAAGGCTACCAATAGACACAAAATGTGTGTATACATATACATATAAATATATATGTATGCTTACAATAGACAAAGTGACTTCTTTGCTCAAAATTGTTCTTTGCTGTTAATGTCTTGATTCTGCTCACTTCACTTAATTTTAAAGGAAGCCTTGGTAGCTAATATTCAGAGGTGAGGAGGAAGAGCCTTAAGAGTGAAAGAAACAGAGGGAGGAGGTAGTAAGGACATAGGTATTACTGAACTGTGGTGTGTGTAAGTGGAAATAAAATGTAAGGAGACAGAAAAGATAGCAAGGAGGCTTGTTAAAAAAGGTTTTAAATGCCAAGCAAACAATTTTGTGTTTAATTATGAATATAAGAGGGAGCCCCTGGAGTTTATTGATTAAGATGAGAGGTGTGGAAGATGATCCAACTTGAACTTTAGGAAAACCTTTTAGTGGAAGATAGATTGGCTTGAGCTGGGAGAACAACCAGGAGATTATTACAGAGGTCCAGCTAGGAGGTAATGAGGGACTGAACTTGATGGTGGTTATATGAGGAGAGAAAAGGAGCAAAAGATATTGAAAAGATAGAAATGGCAAGCTTGGATAATAGATTGGATAAGCGGATTGAGTAATAGTGAGGAGTTGAGAGTGACATTGAGGTATAATACCACATTACTAGGAGAATGGCAGTGCCCTTCACAGTAAGAGGAAAAGTTCAGAAGGGGGCAAGGTTTAGAGGGGAGAGATAAAATGTTCTGTTTTAAACATGTTGAGGTGGAGGTGCCTATGAGACAACAAGCTGGAGATGTCCCAAAAGCAATACTGGGACTCAGGAGAGAGGTTAGGATTGAATATATAAATTTGGAATTATCTCCTGATTTAGCCCATTTATTTATTGATTTTAAATCTCTGTATTGGGTGAAACCAAAAGGTGGCTCCATGAAACTTCTACCAACTGGTCCTTATTCTGATCTCTGAGACTAAGCAGAACCAATGTAATCACTCTTTTACATAACTATTCTTCGAATATTTGGAAAGTAGGGTGTTCTAAGTCTTTTCTTCTCAATGTTAAACGTCTTTTATTTTAACTAGTTGATTTATGGCATGGTTTCAAGCTCTCACACTATCCTATCCAACATTTAGATTCCCTCCTGGCATTCTTACAGGACAGTCTTAGCACTTTTATATTCATCCTTCATTACCTTCCATGTCTTTTTGCATATCTTTATAAAATCTGAGCTGGTTGATGTGTCACAGCCGGCTCTTTTGGTTTACCCACTCTTTTCTTCTTCATTGGAATCATATGTGTTTATATTGATAGAATTACATTTTAGAGAGCTTCCTTTTGCTCTAGGCCAATTTTCCTATGGAATTTTTGCTGTCAGATCCCACATTCTATCTTCCAAACCCTTTGAAATTTGTTCTTTAAAAAAAAAATCTAAAATGCACATTTAATAGGGGTCTGGTGTATGCACTGAGTGTCGCCAATGGCATCTCTCCATGGGGTGAGAACAGAAGCCTGTTTGGGGAAGAATCAAGATGATGTATAAAGGAAGTGCCTTGAAGAGATTGTTGAACATGCAGCAACATTCTGTAGCCAATTCCAGCTGCTAACCACATGATGAAAAGGGAGGTTCTTTGGCTGCAGAGGCATTCAAAAGTCCTTCGTGGACATCCTCTCTTGCTTTAATCTTTTTGGCTGTTTTTCACTAGCCTCTTTGGCCCACAGAGTCTGGTGAGAGACATTGTTAGAAAGAGAAAGCCTTTGGTTGGTCCTTGGCTTCTGCATTTGATCTTAGTGGTATAGGGCAGAGTTTCTCAAGATAATGAGGATATTTTTACTTGCTATATTTTTGAAGCAAAATATTCTTTTGTAAAAGCAAATTTATCTTAAGTGGTTAAATGGAACTAAGGCTAATTTCTAGAGCTTAATAATAGAGAGAACATAGCTGATGACAATCTGATGACAGTGAAGAAAAGTGGCTCCTCAGAATACCCCAGAATCTCATGGAGGAGATATAGTATCCTGGCTCAGGGAGAGGAGGCCAGAGCATACTTGCTATGTATTTGTTAAACTATGCTTGCTTTCCTCTCCTTTATTAAATAAAAATAATTACTAACTATACTAAAATACTAAATACTAAAAAGTAAGTACTAAAACATTAAATAAATACTAAACACTAAATACTAATACTAAATATATTAAATACTAAGATATTAAATAATACTAAAATAAAATATTAAATAAATACTAAAATTTTTTAAATGGTCACTATTTCCATCATTTCTTTTTTTTTTTTTTTAACAATAAGTTAGTTCCTCATTAAGTCATTTCTCTAATCTCCTTAACAGGTTTATTCTCATAAGTTAAACATGCCTCTAATATTTGTTACCATTTATCATTTGATTTGAAAAACTTTGTTTTCATAGATAGTACAAAGGTGAGAGGCAGTGTTGTACAGGGGAAAGACTGCTAGTTCTGGAGTCACATTACCAGCATTCATATTTTGGCTCTCTGATTTAGGAGGTATGTGATCTCAAGAAAGTCACTTTAACTTTTCTAAACTTGTTTCTCCACCTAGTTCTAAACTCTTTTCCAATCTTTCTTTCCTGTAGCCCAAGGCTTGAGATTCTGAATTAATTATAATAATAACAGCTAACATTTCTAAAGTCCTTACTATGTGGCAGGCACTGGGCTAACTAAGTGCTTTATATTATCTCATTTGATTCTCACAACAATCCTGGGAAGTAGGTGTTTTATCCCTATTTTACAGATGAGAAAACTGAGGTAAACAGGATAAGTGATCTCACACATCCAGTAACACTCTGAGGCTCAATTTGAACTCAGGTCTTTTTAGATTCCAGGCCCAGTGCTCTATCTATTGCACCACCTAGTGAAGTCTATCCTAATGGATTCTTACTGTACTTCATAATTCTGTCCCATTTCCTACCTTTGACAGTGTTCATCATATTTTCTTAGAAAATATTTTCAGATATTTGGCATCAAATATGTGATTTTCCTGGCATCAAATTCATTGCTATCAATAGACACTGCAGGAACCATCCATGTGGATGGATTAATTTTTTTGTTTAATAGAATGGAACAGTGACTGTAATAAATATTTGTTATCAAACACTATCTGGGCTTCCTGTTGGATAGATCATAGTTATGAACATTTGACTGTGAATTCTTTGCTTTGTATTTTATAGAACTTAGTGATAAGGCAGTTAGATTTGGCAGAATTGTTTAGGATTCAAAAAGATAAGAGATAATTGACATGAGAAGAGAAAGCATAAAACAGAGGGAATGATTCAAGACTGAAGGTCTGTCAAGCTGAAAAGGGACAAGTCTTATTTTTATGGCTGTTGGAGTAGAACAAAACTTCAGCATCTAGTTCTGGTCTCGTGTCTGAAGTGAAGTAACTCACAAGTCACCAAAGTAGATTTGCTTTGTTCTAACATAGCAAGGACATGCAACAAGGAATATGGTGATTTTTCCATAGGGAAAATTCTTCAGTAAGGCAAAGTATATGGTAGTTTTCAGACATCCACTGAGTCAGAGAGCAAGAAATCCATGGGGATAGGACTTTTTAGTGACCAAAAAGCTGAGGTGGGGAGGCAGGGGCCATTCAGGTCTCTTTTTCAAGCAAATTAAGCCATATTCTAGGAGAAATGGTGGAACCTTGGACTTATAACAATGCCCAATAAGGCAGAAGAACTGAGACCATCATCCTGAAACATTTATTAATTGTGAAGTGCTAGGCAACTCAATCTCATGATACCTTAAATAATTTTTTGTAAGACTCAAAAGAGATAATATATACAAAGTACCTTGCATATTTTAAAGTGTGATAGAAATATCTGTTGCTATTATCAAAGTATGTTCAAGTACCCTGATAAGTACTTTTTCATGGGGTTTTTCTAATTCCTTGGTACAATTTAAAATGAAAGATTATACAGTTCATTTGCTTGCTTCTTTTACTTAAGTAACTAATTGCTAAGACAAAATGTCTTCCAAATTATGAAAAAAAAAAAGATTTAGATTCACAATTACATGCTGATCAAAAACTGTTCTTCCCTTAATTTATTAAGACTTAGAATAGTGTCTCCCTAAACCTTTTTCCTAATTCTGAATCAAGCAATGTCCTTTATTATCAAGAAGAAAATTAATTTTTTAAAAAAGAAGAAAATTAATTGAAGGTGAAAATCCATATTTCTCAAGATCAAGTCTGAAATACTATTGCACCATTTAATATTAATGTTTCTCTTTAAATCACTTTTTAATGTTGATAATGATTTTACATTTATGGTATCCCTTTGTGCTTAAATAAAAAAGGATGTAAATTTTCCTCATCAATTTTATAACCTTAATCAATGCCCTACTAAATTCCTATGTCAAGGCTGCATCCTGCTGGGGTGGTCTTCACTCTAAGATGTTAAAGATTTTGCCCACAGAATTCTGGAAGACCTTAGCAAGTGTGAAAAGTTTCATAAGCTGGTGTCTATAAATGTAAGACTTATCTAGCTAAATTGGGAGTTCATCACCAGAAGGCTGGCTACCTCCCAACCTCCAGGAAGAAAGAGATGAGTTTAGAATGTGAACTCGAAGTCATGCTAGGTCAGGAATAAAATTTTTGAGATCATTAAATCTAGAGGCCTGAGAGAGAAACTAAAAGCTAATTTTAAGTCATAGAGATCAATAGAAACTCTGCCAGAAAGGTATGCACACTTTATTTTCTTACTGCTCACTTTTACATTGAGCAAAGTGCAAGCCCTTCCCCAGGAAGCTGTTCCATTGACCTTACCCCTTCCCCTCAATGAAGAGGTCATTGGGAATGCTTCCCTACTATCTGTTAGTATATATGATTCACATTATGTGCATATTTGCATCTGACTCAATTTGCCTCCTCATTCTCACCCCTTTATGCAAACAATATGTGTTTCTCATTCACATTTTATACTGATGTATCAGCATAGTCAATAGTCCTTGAATGTACCATATTCCCTTCTATTTAAACTATGCAAAGGAAGCCATTCCTTTGAATACTGTCTCACTAAACTATCTTTTTATCCCTCATAGTTATTAATATGGTGGAATCACATTGATCTTTGGGGATACACACATTGTGCAATAGCCTACATGTTCCCTTCAAGCCCATGTTTCTGCCAATTCACTTGTTATTATTTTATCATCTCCATGAATTAAGAATCTTCTGGATGATTTAATCTATGGGTCAGAATCCAGCAGCACCTTAATGAGAACCAGTTGTATACAGAATGAATATGGAATAAAATTACTAATCTTACCTAATGTCTAAGGCTGATAGGATTCCACCCCTAAATGATACCATTAGTTTCTAGGGAAGATAGATATTAAGGAAGGATTGCCAGATCTGATGCCAGATTCAGGTAATCTAATTCCTATTTCCTCCAGTTAATCATTGATTGCAAAAACTCAATGGGGAGAAGAACCAAAGATGGAAACCACTGTTGACAAAATTCTAAATTTTCAAAACTGGATTGTTAGGACAAAATATGGTATAAAGTTAGATGACCCATTCCTCTTGTTATCTGTTTAGAAGACTGAAGATGTGATAAGCCAAGGGAAGTTGAGTTTTTTCCTTGGAGGGTCGCCAATGCAGAAATGAAAAACAAACTAGGGACTTGGATGGGGTTAATATGACATGGAAGACTCTGATGTCAGGAAATTTCTTTCATGAATAGATCTAAGGGAAAAAAACAGTACAGAAAAAGAAGAAAATAATGTTCATCAGAATGTTTACCAGATGCTTGACTGAATGCAACATTCCCCCCCAGCCAGGGATGATGGGGAATCAGCAAGGCTTATCACACCCAAGACACTTTATCCCCCATCTCTATGTCTATGTTACAGTGTGTGTGTCCCTTATGCTTAGAATTCATTCTTTCTTCACCTCCATCTCTTGGAATCCCTAATTCCCTTCACACTTAAGCTGAAAGGCTACCTTCTATTGAAGCCTTTCTTTATTCATCCCCTCTCCATAACTGCTAGCATACTTCCTCCCCAACTGTAAGTATTTATTTTTTATAAATACTATATAACTTTATACATAGTATTTATTCATACATTTTATAAATTTACATGCATACAAATATATATGTATCATTTTTTCTCCCAATCAAATGTAAGCTCCTTGAGGGCAGGAATTGTTTCACTTTTGTCTTTCTATTCCTAGTATTTAGCACAGAGAATGATACATTGCTAGTACTTTAAAAAATGCTTGTTGATTGAATACTGACTGAATACTTAATTCACCGTGCCCTAAAATTCCTGTAACTTTGATTTTATTGATATTTCCCCTTGGTGGTGAGAATTGGAACCAAAAGAATAGGTCTTCTGGTCATTTCCTCTAATTTCCAAGACATCACATAGCGAATAGATCAGGAATGTGTGAAATGTTCTGCTTTCAGTGCAAAGAAACTTTCAGCAAATATACAGATAGTTGAAATCCTCCATCATTGCTCTATATTGCCTCATTGTCACATTTCAAGTCAATAAGCATCTGTTAGGCAGCTACTATGTGACAGGTATTGCACTTAGCATTGAGTTAGCTATAATTTGTATAACACTTTGCAAAGCATTTTACAAATATTATCTCACTCGACCCTTCCAATGCTCTTGGAAGGTAGGTGTGATCTACTATTTCCTCATTTTAGAGATGAGGAAATTAAGGCACACAGAGATGGAGTGACTTACTCAGACTAGTAAGTGTCTGAGGGAAGATTTGAATTCATATCTTTTGATTCTATCTATCATACTAGATAGCTTCATTGATTTGTATCACAACTCACTATCTAGATTCCCCAGCTAGTCAGGCAGTCTGAAGTATGACAAAATCATGGAATTGGAAGGAACCTCAGAGGCAATCTGGTCCAGCTCATACCCGAACAAGAATCCCTTTGGAGAGGAATTCCCTCCCTCCTGAGGAATCCTATTCCACTTTTGCACAGTTTTAAACTATGCAAGTTTTTCCATAGTTAGGCAGGAGAGTGGATAGAGTCCTGGACCTGGAGTCATGAATATTAAAGTTCAAATTTGGCCTTGGACATGTATTAGAGGTGTGGTCCTGAGAAAGTCACTTACCTTCTTTGCCTCAGCTTCCTCATCTCTAAAATAGGGATAATAATAGCACCTACCACCTAGGGCTGCTGCAAATATAAAATAAAATTTATAAAGTGTTTTATAAACCTTAAAGCACTATCTAAATACTAATGATTGCTGAAACCTGTATATTACGCTCTATAACTTTAACCTATTGTTCCTAGTTCTTTCCTTATGGGCATGAATCACAGGATCTAAGAATTTGAGCTGAAAGGGACCTTAGCGGTAACTAGGTTCAGTCCCTTCATTTTATTAGTTGAGGCAATGAACTAGAGTGTAAAAAAAAAAAAAGAAGTCTTAACCTTATCATAAATGATAAGATTCCTCCAAGACTGAAACCAGTCCAGACTATGTATTTGACAGAGATGGAGATAGTGCAGAGCTACAGCCTCCAGAAGCTCAAAAGTGAGTTTTAATGACTAGGTATTCTGCGTATAATTATATGTGTATTTCTATAATGATACATATATGTTTGCTGTCTGTTGTTCAGTCATTTTTCAGTTATATTTGACTCTTCATAATCCCATTTGAGGTTTTCTTGGCAAAGATACTGAAGTATTTTGCCATTTCCTTCTCCAGCTTATTTAACAGATTTGGAAATTGAGGCAAGCAGAGTTAAGGGATTTGCCAAGGTTAATACAGCTAAGATGTATCTGAAGTCACAACTGAACTCAAGAAGAGTTCTTCCTGACTTCAGGCCTGGTGCTCTATGTCCTGAACTAAATATCTGTCATTATATTGTTACTCCAGGGGCTCAGGGGAAATTAATTTAAAGCTTAATTTATGCCTCATGTCCCTATAGGATCTTCCCAAAAAGAGGAATAAAAAGATATTCAACATAGAGTGCAAATCAGGTGTTGGAAAAGTATTTGTTTCCTATCCATAAAAGATATTTTTAAACACAGAAAGTTCTCACAAACTGCATTTAAATATAAATAGCAATTAAAAATTGTTAAGTTTGGTTAGGGGATAACATTCTGAATCTGGAGTCAGAAGTCCTGAGTTCAAATCCAGCCTTAGATATTTATTTTGTATCCTGGGTAAATCCCTTAACCTCTCAATTTCTCAATTTCTTCATCTATAAAATGAAAATAATAATAGCACTTAGCAATTAATATTTTTAAAATACTTTTCTTTACAACCTTAAAGTTATTTGAAAAAAAAAACATAATATGAAACATCTGCTATGATTGCTGAATGGGCATTTTATCTGGGTCCATGAGGTCCTTTCTCTGTACCCTTACTCCCAAAGCATTTTAGGAAGCCACGTCTGTGATTGGATCATTCTCTGGTCAGTGGCCATCTTTTCCATGAGAGCTGGAGCTGATGCCAGGGACTGACGAAGAGCAACCAGTATCCACCAAGGACCCAGCATCACTGGATCTCAAACTCACTAGGTCACCTCTAAGCCTGGTGTCCAGATCTCGATCAGGGATTAGTTACTAGGACAGGCCAATTAGTATAAAGGGGAAAAGCATCCAGAGACCAGTACAAGCTCATCTAAAGGAGACCTTTTGATGTAGTTGCCACATAAGAGCAGTCAACAGGCTTCCAGGGCAGAGAAGGAGACCAGGCTTCTTCTATTCTCATGGGAAGTTCCAAAGTTACAGGATGCCACCTGCTGGGTGGAAGGGAGACAAGTCTCGAGTCATTCTTTTTAAAAACAACTTCTAAAAAAGTCTACACTGAAAAGGAGAGAAGAGTGTAAGAAAGCACTTCTACACACAGTACAATATACCAAAAAAAATTGAAAGCATAAAGTTCCATTTCACACTGTTTGTTTTTTCTAAACATATAATAGATACAATGTTTCTTTCAAAACTATCCTGCTTGTGGATACTTCCTTCTGTTCTAATTCTGTGCTTTAAAAAAATTAATCAGTATCTTCTTTTTGTGGTATCACTTTTACTAACCTTTCCCTTTCCTTTTTGACCCTCCAATTGACAAAAAAGAGAAAGAAAGAAAGAAAGAAAGAAAGAAAGAAAGAAAGAAAGAAAGAAAGAAAGAAAGAAAGAAAGAAAGAAAGAAAGAAAGAAAGAAAGAAAGAAAGAAAGAAAGAAAGAAAGAAAGAAAGAAAGAAAGAAAGAAAGAAAGAAAGAAAGAAAGAAAGAAAGAAAGAAAGAAAGAAAGGAGGGAAGGAGGGAGGGAAGGAGGGAGGGAGGGAAGGAGGGAGGAAGGAAGGAAGGAAGGAAGGAAGGAAGGAAGGAAGGAAGGAAGGAAGGAAGGAAGGAAGGAAGGAAGGAAGGAAGGAAGGAAGGAAGGAAGGAAGGAAGGAAGGAAGGAAGGAAGGAAGGAAGGAAGGAAGGAAGGAAAGAGGAGGGAAAGTGCTTTGTAACAAGCACAGTAGAGCAAAATGAACCCACACAGTGACCATACCTAAAAACTCATCTCTAGACCTTGTATCTACTATTTCTCTGTCAAGGTGAGTAACATCCTGGGCCCCACAGAAACATTGCTTTGATCAGAGTTCTTGTCTTTCAAAAGTGGGGTTTTTTCTCTGTTTTTTGTTTTCCCTTATGGTGTTATCCTGGGTCTGCTCATTTTACTTTGTATAAAGGTATACTAAGTGGGATATCTTGAAATTCTCTCTTTCATTATTTCTTATAGAACAATGATATTCCATTATATTTACATACTACAATTTATTCATCTTTTCCCCAATTGCCTAAGAAGCAATCTAAGGGAGAGTTACTTGGTTTTTTAAATGATTCACTGGATCATAGGCTCTTCCTGCTCAATGGTTAATAAAAGGGTTGCTTTATTATCCCCAGAATGCCCAAGTCCTTCAGCACTGAGTCACAAATACCAGTCTGGAAGCAGTCAAGGATTGATTAGCCAAGGGGTGCAATGCATAACACACACACAAAGTTGAGAACCCCAATTTAATGTTTCTTTTCCTGATGCTTTACAAACAACAAAATCTTCCCTACCACTTAAAAACTTTCTCTTGAACCTGTTGTCTTATATCTCTTCTTTTTATAGCCAAACTTCTAGGAAAGGCACTCAATTGTCTCCACTTTCTCATCTGTCAATGACTTCTTAGCCTCTTGAAATCTGACTTTCAACACTACTCTTTGACTGAAATTTCTTACATGCACTCCAAGGCTAACAATCACTTAATTACTAAATCAACTGGAATATTTTTCATTCCTCTTTCTATTTGACCTCTGTAGCTTTTGACATTTGACTACCTTCTCTAGATATACTCTCCCCTTTTGGCTTCCAAAAATATCATACACTCCTGGTTCTTCTCACACCAGTCTATGGCTTCTCAGTCTTTTAACTATTCCCACCTCCTTAACATGGGTATCCCACCAATACTTTTTCCTTTGTCCCTATACATACATACATTTATATATATATATGTATATATATATATATATATACATGTATATATTTGGAGAATTCATCATCTTCTCTGGGTTCAGATCTAAATAGATGACTCCCTCAGCTATATATGCAATCATAATTTCTCCCCTGATCTCAGTAGCCACATCTCCAATTTCTTGTTCAACATCTTCACCTGGGTATTTCTTCAATATCTCAAATTCAAGCATATCAAAACAAAAATTAATCATCTTCCCTCCAATTCCCACCCCTTCCACCTCTATTTCTTTTGAATACAATATTATGCTTACAGACCCTCAGATAAACAACCCTGGAATTGTCCCTGACCTTTTCTTTTCCTCACCCCCTCATTTCTATTTTTTTAAATTTGTTTTTGCTGGTTTTTTGTTGAGGCAATTGGGGTAAATGACT
This sequence comes from Sminthopsis crassicaudata, assembly GCF_048593235.1. Taxonomy (NCBI): domain Eukaryota; kingdom Metazoa; phylum Chordata; class Mammalia; order Dasyuromorphia; family Dasyuridae; genus Sminthopsis; species Sminthopsis crassicaudata. Next base: position 586,196,645 of record NC_133617.1, read on the forward strand.
TGCCCAGGGTCACATAGCTAGAAAGTATTAACTCTCTGAGGTCAGATTTGAACTCAGGTCTTCCTGACTTCAGGGCAGGTGCTCTATCCACTACACTACCTAGCTGCCCAATCACCCCCCTTTTCTAATGAGTTACCAAGTCTGTTGATTTTTACTTTCCCAAAGCTTCTCATTCCCACCCTTCTCTGGCCACATAACTATCCCAGCCTGCTACCTCTATTACTATAATATGCTCCTAATTGGCTTCCCTGCCTCCATTTTCTCTCCTCTTCAATCTATCCACTCATCTAGCTACTAAGTCAAATCTAAGAATGTTATTTCCCTGACCAAAAATCCCTAGGGGATTCCTGTTGCTAAAAGATTAAAATCTGCACTTCTCAGTCTGGCATTTAAAGCCTTCCACAACTCAATTCCAAACTACCTTTCCAGATGTATTTCCCATTACTCTTTCTTGTGTACTCTATGTACCAGCCAACCTGGCCCAATAGCTTTTCCCTGAACTCGGTGTTCCTATGATGTCTCACAGGCTGAAACTCCTGCCTAGAATGCACTTCGTCCTCAGCTCTGCCTCTTAGAATCTTTAGCTTATTTCAAAGCTTAATTCAGGTGTCACCTCTTAGGCAAAACCTTTAAAGGTGGCCCAAATTATTAGTGTTTTCTCCATCCTCAAATTACCTGATTTACATTTATCCGGGTATGAATTTTACATCCTTGGTAAGACTTGGGCCCCTTGACGGCAAGAGGAATTAGTCTTCGTCATCGTATGCCTAATGCCTGGCACAATGCCTGACACATAGAAGATAAGTAATCAATATTTGAAAAATTGAATTGAATCTCCTTTGCATATTTATCAGTATCATTAAGGAAACATCGTAGTGCCCATCATTTATATAGCATCCTTCATTTGGAAGGGAATTTTGAGGTCACCCAGTCAAATTCCTGAGTCCCAGAAGTTAACCCAAATAACCTAGAGCCTTTCACTGAAATTATTGGAAGTAGGGCTCTTCAAGTTTGAGAAATTTTGAAACGAGGAGGAAACTTGATCATTTTCTCCTACATATATAAATGCCTTAATTTGGTGGTGAGTGGTTCTCCCAAATAGTGATTATATGCTAACCCAAGAATCTGCACTAGGGAAAGGAAGAGGAAGCATGGGCATTAGACTTCCAGAGTAAATTTATTTAAGGAAATTCCATAGAGCAACCAATGTCTCAAAAGGACTAGAGATAAGACAAGCATGTTGTGGTCCTCCAAATCTGCATCCTATTTAGGATAGTGGTTTGGCAGTTCCAATGATGCTCCCTTTTTTGAAGAGGTAAATGTGTTAGGGATGTTCCCTTCTTTTTTAGGAGAATGAATTCCTGGACAGGGATTATTATGTACTACCTTCACTTTCTGAGCTGTGCTTTGGGATTTTTGTGCATAGTAATTAGTAGAGGAGAATAAGAATATGTAAATGAAATGATCCATGATTTACTAAAAGCTGGCTAACAAGGGGAAACCTAGAAGATATTAGCAATGATAGGACTTTCTAAGCTAATTGCTGAGATACAAATACAAGTAAGCAGAACAGCCTCTGCACCTCACCTTGAGTGAGGTGGATATGCAAGTAGCAACATGCTACAGAAAATAATCAGGAAATGGTATAATGGCTTCATTTCACACACCATAAGGTAAAAGGTCTCCTATTATACTCCAAGTGTCAGAGGAAAAGCTTAAGCCCCTGTAGTAGGAAGAGAAGGAAGAAGATGGCCAGAGTTCAGGTGGCATAGTTAAACCTAATAAATACTCTTCTCCCTTTCTTCCCTTTCCCCCTTTTTTTTCTTTCTCCCTTCTTTGCCTGCTTTCTTTCTTCTATCCTTCCTCCTTTGAATCTCTTCCCTCTTTTTTTCCTCCTTTCCTCACTTGTTTTCTTCATTCCTTCTTTTCTTTTTCTCCTCTCCTTCCCTTCTTTTTTTCCTTTCTTCCTTCCATATCACTTTTATTTCTAGCAAAATTCTGGAAGGCCTTATAAAAGTGATAATTATTAGACTGAGAAATGCTGTAAATATAGTATACTTAGGTTTTAGCAAAGCATTTTAAATCATCTCTCATGCCCCCCTAGGGACAAGATGAAGAGATATGGGCTAGATGTAAGTACAGTTCAGTGTATTTAGAATTGGTTGAATGACCAGATCCAAAAGAGTTGTCATTAAAGATTCAATATCAACTTGGAAGGGCATCTCTGATGAAGTTTCCTTGGGATCTGTCCTTGATCTTATTCCGTTTGACCTTTTTATCATTGACTTGAATGAATCCATAGAAGACATCCTTATCAAACTTGCATATGATGCAAAGTGAGAAAGCTAATGAATATATTACAGAATTCAAAAAAATGTTTACAGACTAGGAAAATTGAGCAAATTTCATAATATTAAATATAATAATTAAAAATCAGTTCAACAAATATAGAATGGAGGAAGTATGACTAGACAGCAATTCTTTGGGGCTACAATTGAATGGAATCACAATATGCATCAATAATGTGACATGGCAACCAAGAAGAGCTGTTGTTTTTGTAGCAGTATAATTTTTCACTAATGTCTGACTCCTCATGACTCCATTTGGAATTACCTTGGCAAAGGGACTGGGGTTTGCCATTTCCTTCTTCAGTTAATTTTACAGATAAGGAAACTGAGGCAAACAAGATAAAGGGTCACACAGCTGCTGAGTGTCTGAGGACAGATTTAAACTCAGGAAGATGAGTTTGTCTTCAGTCCAGACACTCTATCCACTGTGCCACCTAAAATTGCTGGACTGCATAAAGAGAGGCATAATATTCAGAAAGAACAAACTGATAAATAATTCCACTATATTCTTTCCTGATGAGGCAACATCTAAGATTCTGTGTTCAATTCTGGGTCCCATAATTTGTGAAAGACTTAGAGCACGTACAGAAAAAGTGACCAAAATGGTGAAAATTTTAGAGACTATGCCATATTATGGTTGGAAGGAACGGGAGGTCTTTATCTGCAAAAGGGAACACTTAGAAGGGTCAGCATACTGTCCAACTATCTGAAGAGACTCTGTGTGGAAGAAGGTGTTAGATTTGTTATACCATAGAACAGAATTAAAGAAGTATTAAGGAAGAAGAGACAGAGGGAAGGGTCAGAACCTTTTTAAAGTTCCAATGGGTCATTAGCCTTTTACTACAAAAGGAAGTTGTGGAGGGGCGATTTAGGCTTGATATAAGAAAAACTTTATAATAATTAGAGTCATACTAAAGTGGGTCTGTTTCAGGAAAGAGTTGGTTACACATCTCAGAGGTCTTTAAGATGAGTTTGGATGACCATTGGTCAAGAATATGTTAGAAGGTATTGTTGAATAAGATCAGTTCTGAAATCTCTTCAAACTTTTAGATTCTGTGACTCCATGAAATAGAATTCATCTTAGAAGTAGACGTGTCCATCAAATGTGTCCAAAAAATGCATTGTAAGACTGTTTCTGTCAATCACTTAATAGGTGACATGATATCAAATAGCCTGTTTCCAATAGGTGTGTACGTATTAAAGATTTGTGTGTGTTTTCTATGAATGTGGAAGCACAGATCAATGGGGTTTAAACATGGGGCGCCCATGCCAAAGTTTCCTGCCCTTCTGGCCAACCTTCAGATGCCAAGCATCTTCTAGGCAGGTCCCCAGACAGCACATTGTTCATTACTGGGCTCATACTGAAAACCTTTGCCTTTCCATCTCGATGGAGCCTGATGGAGTTTGTCATCTGGAATAGTCTTTGAGAACCAGGGTTACCTCTGTTGAAAGATAGGCATCTTTCTTTCTAATCAACATAAAAACCCAAATCTATATCAGTCCCTCAAGGAAAGTATCGTGATAAAATTTTAGCTATATGTGGTTTGACTTTTATTTTAGAGTGCTATTCAAACCAATCTTTTTTTAAATTAATATAGCAATGATCTTTCCTTTTAATGACCATACCAAAAGAAATGGCAATCAACTCTGTGCTGAATGGTGGAATACCTGGGAAGAAGTTTCCTGAACTTCGAAATCACAAGGGCGGTTTCAGGACGATCAGCTTCCTATTTATCCTTTTATAATGGGAAAGAACAATTAGAAAATCAACGGGACAGACACAAAGAAAGTATCAAGTGTGGAGAGAGTCAAGGAGAGCCCAGGCTGGTCAGTCTGTTGGGTGTGTCAATTTCTCTCGCCTCCCTTACTTTCTCTCCTTTCCTCTTTCTTCCTCCCCTCCAACCCCCATCTTCCTTACCCTAGTCTCTCGTTCCCTGCTTTCTTCTTCGTACTATTTTTTCACTTAATTTCCTCTTTCTCTCGCACTCCTTCCCAGACATTCCCCCTCCTCATGCCCCATTTCTTCATTCATTTCCCGTCCGTCCGTTCTCCCACTCTTTACGTCCCTCTTCCATTCTCTCCTGTTTCCCAGAAACCTTCTGACTTCTTTACTTTCCTGCTCTATGCCCTTCCAGGTCTCTGGCCCCCATTTTTTCCTCTGGGCTCCTCCTGGGGTCCATCCAGACCCTTCCCGCCCGCCCACCCCGCCCCGGCGCCTCCCAACCCGTGAAGAGAGAGTCATGGCCAAGGGGGCTGCAACCGGTTTCGGTCCCTCCCCCAGCGCCTGGCCAGGGGCAGCCCCGAGCATAAACAGCCCCGTTAGATGCTGAGCCCCACTCACAGAGCTCCCGTCTGGCTGGCCCTAGACGTGCCACCGCTGAGCTTCTGTCTCCTCCACTGGAGGGACTGAACTGCACAGGGAACAAGTCTGGCTGGGACACAGCCCAGTTCTGAGCATCGTCCACCTGAACTGCTCCAAGACCGACACGCACATACACACAGACAGAACATCTGGGCTGCTGTGCCCTCTGCTCTCCTCACTAGCCAACAGAATCAGGAGAAGGCGCTATGTTGCCCACACTCAAAGCTGCCTTCCTCTTCCTGCACATATTCCTCCAGTCCTGGCCGGGCTTTGGAGCCCAGGCTGCACCTCAAGGTAAGTAGACTCAGGGATTGTCCCTGGGCTGGGACTGGGCTGAGAGCTTGCCACTAAACTAAGAGTGGGATTCTGATAAACAGGCAGATTTAAAAATCAAATCAAACTAGTCTGAAACTTGCCCTGGGTGCAAATGAACCCCTCAAGGTAGCTCTTGTTCCTCTTAATTCCTGATCTCTTCTATCTCCCATAGGTCAAAATTTAAGAACAGGTTACTAGCAGTAGCAATCATGTAATCAAAATTATGTCTAAAATTACTAAGGTCCTGTCCATCTTGAAAATTCTGTCTCAAAACCTGTCTGTGAAATAATCACATTCCTGCAATGGGAGGGTGTTTGTTTCTTGGTAAGGGGTGAGGTGCAGAGATACGAATACTAATTTTTTTTTGCGGGGGGGGGGGGGGGGGGGGGGGGGGGGAGTGTTTTCACACTGGCATTTTCCACAAGATTTTTCATTTAAAAATAAGAGTCTGGAAAATAGCCTTTCTTATACTTATTAAAATGAGTTTTTCTCCTCAGAAAGAAGTTTTAGTATTCCTAACTTCCTTTTCCTCTAGCTTTTTCCCATAATGTGTTGGACATCCTTATAAATAACGACTGTAAATCTTCTGAAATATGGCATGCCCCTGAAAAATACGCTCCAGGTTGGCCATACCCATTAACCCCTCCAAAGTGTCCTCTCCTGTTTCCACTGCAACTTTTCTGTCTCCTCCCCTGGGCAAGCAAAGGGAACCCTGAGCTCACCTGGGATTTGAGAGGAGCTGAGTAATCCCTCCTCTTTTCTTCTCAAGGAGAGATATTATCCACTCTGAAAAGTCAGACCTCAAACCATTTTGTCATTTAAGTATGAAATATGTGAAGAGCTCTTTCAGAAAATTAATGTAAACCTCAAAAAAGATAGTGTTAGTTAAGTAAGAAGAGCTAATAGCAAGTGTTATGTGTTATCCAGAAATGGCCTTTGTTTAAAGTTGGTGACAGACTTAGATCATTAGTATACTGGGGAAATAAAACAAGAAAAAAAACCCACAAATATTTAGAAGCTTCTTTATTCCTCAGAAGATCTCAGAATATTAATATTTCCAAAATGAAGTCAATCACATCTACATTCAGAGATCTTTAGCCCTCCAATAACCTTGGCATTCCTATAGGGTTTTAGCAAATTGCCCTGCTCACTTCCAGCCCAGGCAACCAGAAGAGTGGTTTAAGGGTGCACTGGACCTCTGCCTTAGTGTTTGGAAAACCTATTTGAAATGCTCGGTAACTTGAATTCTTTGTGACTTGAACTTCGGAGTAAGGAAACTTTCCTTCTTACATAACGCAAAAGAGATTTCATTACTGCAGAAGTCATTTGGCAGATCATAAGTGATATTTCGAATTACATTTATAGATTTCTTGTTTGATAAATTTTGTAAATTCTATCTGAATAGGGATTGTCCGGGTAGTTCCTACTCCTTTGGACAGAATAAGGGTAGGATTATCTTGTACACACTTAGACACAATCTATGCAACATAAAATGAAAAATTGATAATTATCTTCTTGATTTGATCAGTGTAGACTCTCAAGTGTCAAATATATCTGTCTATCTGAAATTTCCTATTTACAATTGAACAAATTTATCACATTCTTTCCAGCTTTGAAAACAATGAAAATATGAAACTACAGAGTTCCTTTCTCCTCTGAACTTTCTAGAAATACACAATGTACTAGTTGAATTCATTTGGGAACAGAAACTTTGCCTCTAACCCAGGAGGTAATGCTTACCTTGAGGGCTAACCTCAGCAATGGAATAAATGTACAGAGGACTCATTTCCTCTTCAAAACACTTGGGCAGCTCAGCAGTAATTAATCTCCACCATGACTCCATAAGAGAAGAAAATTCAATGGTGCAGATAAAAGGAACTGAGATTTTTGCCCACAGTAAGTCACCGAAGGGATCCTGGTAAAAAGCAAGAACATAAATCAAATGTATTTAGTTTTGAGAGTGATCCTTGAATTTTAAGATTACAGAGACTCTCTGGAGAGTGGAACCTCCTGTAGTGAAGTTTTAAACAGTATTGCCTTGTTCTCCCTTTCCTCTACAGGTGAAAGTCTCAAAATTCCATTCCTCCCCAGGTTTAAAGATTCCATTCCCTTTTTCTGAAACACATTAGGTAGCAGCCTTCATGTTCTGGCCAAGATTCCCTCACACCACACAGAGAACAAATTCTAGGCAATGGCTCTGGATGTGAACTGCCACTCACGCACTGCACAGTGTGTGTTTCCTTGCACTCTCAAAGCACTGTTGGTTTTCAGCACATATCCAATCAACCCAATTTAAAATCTGATTTTTTTGTCTCTTAAAAAATAATGGGCCTCTTAATTCTCAAAGAGAGTAGCTTTTTTTTTTTAAAGGGACCAAAAGAAGTTCTCCAATGCTACATAGGCTACTAAAGCTGCAACTTATGCTATTTCCTCCTGCTACATAGTCCGTGAACATACTTGGCTCAATGACCCAGCTCAGTCTTTGAAAGTGCGACTGGCTGGTTCCATTTAAGGTAAGGCATACTCAGAATTAGAGACAACTACTGGCTTACCTTTGGTACAATCTATCTGTAAAGTCTCTGCTGCTTCACTATATGACTGCGCTATTTTTCTTCGATACCTTAAGGATCATAAACTTTTGAGCCAAAAAGGACCTTACAAGCCATTTAATTCAACTCTCTAATTTTATAGATAAACTAAGGATTAATGAAATGAAGACATTTGTTCAGGGTCACCATGATATTAAGCAGCAGAGTCAATATTCAGACCCAAACCTAGAGCCCTTTCTACTGCTCTGCTCTACATCCCAAGTCCCTAGGTTGGTTCCTTTCTGATCCTGAACTCAAATTTGAACTAGAACTGTGATCTCATCAGGATGGATAGTCCCTTCACCAACACAATTCTCTCCATCCCTTAAACAGTCATCATGAGTTGCTGTCTTCTCTCCAAGTCATCACTAGCCCTAGAATTGAATTCTAAGTTTTTCCCTTCCCATCAAAGTTTTCACTTCTCTAGCATGAGATCCTAGACCCACCTCCAACCCAAGGAGGCATTAAAGGTTTTAGTGAAGGGTCAGAGAGTGTGAACATTAAATTAATTCCTTCATACCCAGAACATGTAAGGGACCCCACAGCAACACTAGCATTCTTTGGGCCACAAGAATGATCGGTAAAAAATAATGTTCTACCCATAGTTCTTCTTTTCTTCCTCTTCATTTCTAGTTCCTAAACAGGAGTGTTTCTCAGTTCAGTACTGTCTCAGCTCTTTCCTGCTGGTCCCCTGCAACCACTGGCTCACACTTCCTTAAATGCCTCTCAGGGCACTGTTGCTGAGACACTGATATGGGCAGGAAGGATCTATGAGAATTTTTCGGGTAGGAGAAGTGAGATTACAGGACTAGACCAATGAATTAAATTACCATACCATTATTTTATAAAACAACGCTAGTGATTCAGCCTTGTAATGGGAGTCTTTGTTTACTCTGAGTAAGTAAGCAAAGGGCTAATTGTTACAGGGTCACCTGGTATCTGGCCTCAAAGCTCAGTAGTGAAAGGTTAGGTTTCATTCTGTAGAAGTATTACTGCTTGTGGGTTAACCTACTGTTTAACTTTCCACGTTGCTTCTTTACAGTCTTCGATCTTCTTTCATCTTCAAACCAAAAACTGGTTACGAGTCTCCTGAAACCAATCTTAATGGATCCCACCCTGAATGAAGTCTACGTGATGTCAACCTTTAAGCTGCAGACAAAAAGTTCTGCCACCATATTTGGCCTTTACTCTTCAACAGATAACAGCAAGTATTTTGAATTTACAGTGATGGGACGTCTAAACAAAGGTAAGCATGGGACGGGGAAATCACTTCTTCAAAAATTTCCCAGTGTTGTGATCTTATATTCCTTGTCCTAGAGGAGAGATTGTATTCCTTATAATTTTCTTTTCACTCAAGGCTCATTTCCTTTCCCACTGCCTATTCATTGAGTCCAGTTTTTCCAAGTGCACATATGTAGGACATGGGTTCATAGATAAAAACCTGGAAAGGACCTCAGAAAACAGCTGGTTTAATTCCCTCATTTCGGAACAAGAAAATGAAATCTAGGTAGGTAGGTTGGTCAGTCACAGAAATAGGAAACGGTACTATGGACAGTACAGATGGCACAGTAGATAAAAGGAATGAATCAAATTCTACCTCAGACACTTACTAGTTGTGTGACCTTAAGCAAGTCATTTTAGCCCTATTTCTCAATTCTTTATCTGTAAAATGAGCTAGAGGAGCAAATGGCAAACTACTCCATTATTTTTGTACATACACACACACACACACACACACACACACACACACACACACATAAAATGGGGTCATGAAGAGTCAGACATGACTGAAAAATAACTGAACAACTTTTGACCTCCAAATCCTCTTTACTATGTTGCCTCCCTCTCTTTGGCAGGAGATGAAAAGGAGGAAAGCAGAAATGTTTTCCATTATACAAAGATGCTGTGTGACTAAATTACACTCAATTGTTGCCCTGGGGCCTCAGTTCTGAAAGGATTAACCAAAGGGACAAAGCACAGAGAGTGTTAATGGGTAATACACAAGGCTAGAAGAGGGATTTTGTGCCCACCTAAAAATGAATGATTTAACAATCCCTTCTCTCCCAAGAGCTAAGAAGGTCCAGTAATCCGGAAACAGCATCCTCTCCAACCGTGTGGTGTGTGTGTATATGTGTGTGCACTTCCCACTTTCCACCTCCACACTAAGGAAGCTTCTCTCCTCCTCCTCATCCATATAAATGAGCTAAAAGCACCTTCCTGGGCTTGAAGGAGAAAGCAAATCTAAATCCAAGGATTTGTACAGATTGTCTCAAGACCCATTTGCTCATAAAGTAAATGCTCCCAATCAGGCAACAATTTTCTTCTTTTGTTTTTTGCTATCAGAGGGAGATACTCCAAGTACTCCTGAATGGTTCCCAGAGAAATAAGCAATCTGATCTCTTTTTTCTTCCCCCACCTCACCCCTTAGTACTACACATGTTTCTGGTTACCAGGGAATAAGACAAATACATATATGTTCTACCTAATAAATAAAAGCAAAATTTGACTGGTTGGTCCTAATGAGATCTGACACTTTATTTCAATTTACCCTTATAGTAGAGACATTACCGGTATTATAAACTCTTATAGAATTATTCATGACTGAATGATTTATTCTCTAAGCTTGAGAAAGTAAAATAATTAAATAACCATCAGAGTATCTTATGGTGATCACCATGTCTGAAATGAAGAAGAGAGTGGGTCTCCACTAATTTCTTTAATGATTTAATTCCAAGACCCTTCCAGTCTTAGAATTTAAGAACAGTCCTTCAAGGACTTTTGGTTCCATTGGTAAGGGTACACATATGTACTCACACACTCCTTCACATATAGTACATCAAAATGATTTTTTCCTTCCTCCTCTTTTCTTTTAAATTTCCCTTTTGGTAACAGTGTTAATGGAAATAGGGGAAAGTATAAAGGAAGAACAGGGAACTGGGGAACATGATCATAATTAATGGTCAGGAACCATTCCAGTTCTTTTTTTTCCATCTTAAGTAGTAACTAAAACATTATTTAGTTCATTCCCTTGCCTCAAACCAACATAAGACTGTAAGGTCTTCAATCAAGTGAGGGGAGCCTTGATAGAATAACTACATTTTCATCACTAGGATAGAAAAAAGATTGCTGACATTGGAAGGAGACCCAAGTTTGATTTTTGGTTTGATTATCCTTCTGGGCCTCAGTTTCCCCATCTATAAAAGGAGTGGATTAAATGAGTTGAGCTCTCAGGATATTTCTAGATTTTCAGCTATCAGCTTGTGGAAGCATGAAAGATTTTTCTTTTCTCATTACATGCATATAGCCTACAGGGGCAATGGGAAAAGTGGAGTCTCTAGAGCAGAAATCACAGGTCCTGAGTTCAAATATCAGTTCTGTTACTCCCTGTATGAACTTAAACAGTTGTTTCACCATTTTTTGGGGGGGGCATGCCTCAGCTTCCTCATTTGTAATCAAGTGGTTGGACTAAAACAAATATCCTTTCCAGTCCTGAATCTATGAGCTTGGTAGGCAGACAGAGGTTTCTATAGTAGAAGATGAGATTTTGCTCCCTAGTCCCACATTCTGTCCCTCCCCTTCCAGTTATGGGCTACCCATAAGTACAAAAGTGACAATTGACCTTCTGTACCATTCCAGACTGAATTATATTCCATAGAGCTAAATTAGGATTTTCTTAAGAAAAAAAATTCATGATAAATCTGATTTACAAGAGACTTGGAATACACATATTTCATTCTCTAAAGTTATATGAGACCTTCACAGTAACCCGTGAGATTTTTAGTAACATGGATAGAGAGAAGTCCTGAATGGCCACCACTGGTCCTCTATGACTGAGCACAGTCCCTAGTTTACAGCAGGCACTTAATAAATGCTTGTTTTCTTTCCTCATTCTTTCTTTCCTGAGTTCTCTCCTTCCCAACCTTCCTGTTATTCCTTCCTCTGGGGTTCTCATTCCAAAGTTCTAAGAAGAATGACTTCAGTTATGATTCTGAGTAGAAAACTACCATATCTTTTCTCAGCCTTTTCCTCTGAAAAATCAAATGACTATTCATATAAACATTTTGCCCTTATAGTCAGATTAAAGTAGTTGTAATGCATGGAGTAGAGTCAGAAGCATTGTTATGGCTATGGAATGAGTTACATTTGAGGAATGTTCGAGATTTAATTGAGTAAAATCAAACAGGATATGATTAGGAAACTCTTAGATGGATAGGATATTTAGACACAATCTTAGAATTTTTTTCCAAAATAAAATCATATTATAAGCCTGTGAATATTGTCACCTGTGTTCTAAGAACCCAAAAATAAATAGATATAGCATAAGAGATGTTAAATATTTAACATTATTTTGGGGAAGTTTCCATGTACTATTTACATTAAAATGTTTACTAAAAGGATTTGGGCCTGACACATGATGGGTGCAATAATATTGAGAGAAAGAAAGTAACTAAGATAGACACCATATCTGACAATCTTGCAATGTTACATCATTCTTCATGTATGTAATAAAAAAAAATTTGAGATCAATATAAATTTCCCAATTCTTCTTTAGGTTCAAATTTGAACATTTTAAATAAATAGTATTTGGTTTTGTCTTTGTATTTCTTCTATTTATATTGTAGTCATGATATATATTGTTTTCCTAGTTCTATTGATTTTCCTTTGCATCAGTTTATGTATCTTCCCACGCTTTTCTGAATTCTTCATAAATATTGTTTCTTATGTCCCAGAAATATTCCATTATATTGATATAACATAATTCATTTAACCATTTTCCAGTTGATGAGCATTAATTTTACTCCCAGTTGTCTCTGAACACCTTTAAGAAAAACATTGACAAAATTGAAGGAATCTAAAAGAGAATAAATACCATGGCAAAATGTGGGTATACGAACCATAATCTCACTGGCACAGGAAATTTCCAAGAAGAGGGAGCTCCCATTACCAATGAAAGTCAGTACTTTCTCTGCAACTCATAGTTTTAGAATTACCCAGAGCACTGAGAGACAGGTTAAGTGACTGTTCCAGGGTCACATTCCTTTGTTGTCATCCTTAATCAAAGGGGACCAAAGTGACATCATGATGTCAGAGTCAATGTGCACTATGTCCAATGGTGCTGATCAAGCCAACATAAGCTCAGAAGGCTTTGCCACAGGGTGAGCACAAATAGTCCATAGGAACATTTGGAAAGGAGATGTTTCTACACATTTCACATTGCTTTTGAACTATTGCAATTCTGCTCTGCTTATAGAGTAGAGCTTCTCCTTTGATGCAGAAATGCTATGCTAGATAGTCTTGAACTAGTCTCCCATTTCTCACAATTGATATCAAAGTTCTTATGAAAGACCTATGATATATCTCAACCCTGCCAGTCTTATATACCCATGTTGGGTGTAGGACTTGAATTCAGATTCTCCTAGTCTCAAGGCTATCTTTTTCTCTATTACACCATGGTTCTTCTGTCTGGAAATGATGGAATTTGGATAACCGTTTGTGGAACTAGAAATATTTAGCCTGGAGCAAAAACTTGCTTGGAATCTAGTACAGTTAGCTGTCAAATAAGTAAAGGGTTCTCATATGAAAGACATTTAGTCGATATGATTTTATAAAACAAAAATAGAGCAATAGGTGATAGTCAAAGGAGAGCAGATTTTGGTTCAAGCTAATAAAATACTTATATATGTATATTTGTACATGTATCTTCAAAAAAAGTCAATTATATTGAAATATAGTTTATCAAACAAAAACTCTACTTTCAAAGATATCCTAAAATCTACCCAAAGTCCCTGGTGAGTTCAAGACCCTGATGTTTAGAACCACCAGTGTAGATAATCTACCTCTGAGGTCTGCAGAATCTTTAATATTCAATTCTTCTGTGATTCTATTCACTCTGCCCTTGCTTAATGAGCTTTGTACATGCTCCAGAAAACTCCATTTTCAATTCTAACTTTGCATCCATCCTTCATTATAATCTTCACCTAGTTTGTAAGCCTTAGAAAACAAAATGATTATGATAAGCCTCATTTACATGCCGTGAAAAATGCATTAATTAGTCATCACAAACATAAAGCATTGTACTTATGTTAAATACTACTTCACATATTTCCTTTCCATATGTTTTATTTTGATTATACATATTTATATTATGTTGCATTTACATCTGTTCAAACCACTCTAAGTGATTTTTTAAAACACACCAGATTTTGTAATTTAATGTAGTTGGAAAACTAACAGAACTTTCAGGAATATAAATTTGGTGATTTTCCACTTATGTTTGTGTAGAAGGCATAAAAATTGCCAAGGCAAAGCAAAGGGGACATAGAAATATCAATTAGCAAATTCAAACAAGGAAAACTATTGCAAAGGGTGAAAAAAAGCAAGAAAATACCTTAAAAACAGGTTGTTAAGTCGTTTCAGTCATGTTTGACTCTTCATGACTGGGGGTTTTGTTGGCAAAGATACAGAGGTGGTCTCCCATTTCTTTCTCCAGCTCATTTGACAGATGAGGAAACTGAGGCAAGCAGGATTTTTGTCCACTGTGTCACCTCGCTATCCTATTTAAAACACACATTGGTCCTAAATAAAGAAGACAAGTATACAATGATGATAAATGTAGATAATGATGCAATCATTATTGCATCAGATGTCAAGTGGAATACCAAACGCATACCCTGAACTTGCTATCTAAAAACCAGAGCTTTTTGAATTCCTTTTTGCTTTTCTTTGTACCCTCAGTACTTAGCCCAGTGCCTAAAATAGGGTCATTCAGCCATGTCTGACTCTTCGTAGCCTCATGGACTATATAACACACCAGGAGCATAGTAGTTGCTCAAAAATGCTGGGTAAATTGATTGACTCTTCAAACAGACAAAACATTATCCTTTCATAATGCAGCTGGTTCCCTGGAGCTGGTCTGTACTGTTTGCTTGCTTTGACATTCTATATTTTTCAATAATTTCTTAGAGGGACTCTTCATAATATATTCATTTAGCCACTTTCTAATTCCTAATGATCTTCATATATGTCTTAACCCCCACCCCCAATAGATTGTAAACTCCTTAAGGAGTTTACACACCGTGTAATTTTTCATTGTCAAATCCCCAGGATCTAGCATCATGTCCTGAACAGGGTAAAAGCTTCATAAATATTTGTTGTGCTATGAAATTAGCCCCAGAATTAGCAGGTATGTTCAGATCCTAAACTTTTAAAAGCTGAAAGATATTAAATAATTAAGTCAATAGAAACTTTCAAAATTATGTTTTATTTACATTTATATGTAATAATTATAAGAATGGAGGAGAGCATGCTCTTACCCACAGAAATTTTTACTTTACATTGGCACTAAGAGGTTTTCTGGAATATCTATTCAGAGAACTCTATCTGGATAAGTCACCAGATAAACTTTCCAAGCTGTGAGCTAATACTCCAAGTAACTGAAATGGCACAATAGGTTCTGACTCTCTTTGCACATATCTGATTCTGAATCCCACAGTTCCTTTTCATGCAGCCTGGATTTCTGCTTAGAGATATGAATAAATATAAGAATATATTAGTCTCTCATGGCTCAGCCCCCATCCCATTGAGATTCTAATCTTTCCAACTTTAAGTGACTTGAAGGAATACATATATAAATCAGAGCCTACTTTTACAAAAGGAGAATTAAAACTAATAAAATATAGAGTTTGCCTAGGGAAGTAGTACCACACCTTGGCAGAAACTAAAATTTCTCAGATTCATGACTACGGTGATAATGAAATTAACAATGCTAGCTTTAAAATGATGGAATGGCAGACAACCATAACTCCCAATGGGGTCTGAAATCTTACTTGCCCTCACAGCCTTCCGATCCTGTTTCCGAGGTCCAAACGAATGCCTTTTTTGTGAAAAAAAATTTCAGTACTCTAGTCTCAAAGTCTCACAGAGAAAGGGGGGGAACTCACCCCCTCAGTCATCTTACTGTCTGGTAAATCAAGGAAAAATTCATCTCTACAGCTTGGCTGATCACCAGACGTTTTCACTGTATCATCACCAAAGATTCCAAGAAGTCTCTGGCTTCTCCTAAGGTTTGCTGCAAGACTGGAGATCAAGGTGCCCCCAAACAAGCCAAAAAAAGGGACCATACCCCAAAGTCAAAAAATTATCCCATGCTTAAAACCCTCTCTTCCCACAATCTCAGGACTCCTCTAGATTTCTTTCCTCACAATTCAATAACCTTAGGCAATTAATTTTAGGTTAACGATTCAGATCCACGTTTCCTTTTTTCCTCTAGAACCTAGCAATGGTAGAAAAATGCATAGAAAAAGCAAATTCTAGCCAAGTAGTAGCCATTTAAAAACAGTAATGATAATAACAGCTAATGTGTATATAATAATTTAATATTAATTAATAATTAATTTTATTTATTTATATATATAAATTTAATAATAATATAATAATAATGTTTCTATAGTAATTTAAGATTTGCAAAGACGTTTATATTTTCTCATTTGATATATCAGAACTGATAAATTAATTCTCTAGTCTCATAGTCTACAGTTATGACTATATAACTACTGGATGATAAATTTAGAACTGTATGATCTATTATAGGTCATCTAGTACAACTATCTAATTTTACATATGAGGAAACAGAGGTCCAGAGTCATCAAGCAACTTAGCAAAAAGAACATAGGTAATTAGTGGCAGAACCAGAATTAAAACTCACACTATTTGACCCCAAACTCAGTACTCTTTCCAAAGTTCTACTTCCTGACATCCAGTTTTAAAAGGATATCTCTGTGGTATCCTTATGATACACACATACATATTTTAAATATGTAATTAAAATGTATCATTATTATTATAACAACCACAATTTATATAGCACTTTAGATTTTTAAAGTGCTTTTCCATAATTTTTATCTGATCCTTGTGCTTATGAACCTGCAAACTGCATCTTCCTCCTAGCCGAGGGTGAGCAGCTGTAAAATTGCTGCACAAATCTCCTTTGGTTTGTAAGGAACAAAACAAAGGAAATGAGAGCTGACTAACTCACAGCTGAAGAAACACACTTGTACCCAGTACCTGTTTTCCAAAGCATGGTGCTCCCTTGAGTGAAGACCCGGGCTTGGGGTGGGGTGGAACAAAGAGACTGCTTCCAGTTCTTCTTTGGACAGCTTTCATTTGGTTCCCTTATTTCCAAAGGGGTAGAAACCATTCTGGTTCACCTTCTGTTGATTTTCCCCATTGATTTACCCCTTTATTCCCCCCTCTCAAAGAGTTGATCCATTTATGTATCTAATGTCCCAGATAAGCAGATAGCAATGAATTGTAAGGATTCAGATTAAGGGAATCCTATTTACTCTTCAGATTTCTAACAGGAGATAATGTGCTGAGATGAAGTATAAAATTAGAAAGATGGAGAAGGGAAGAGGGAGAATAATTATTCTTAGGGGGAGAAAAGAAAAGGAAGAATAATTACTCTTTTTCTCCCCCCCCTCTCACTACTATGATTGATGACTCTGGATGAGTCCTTTATAACCATTCTTTATAACGAAGAATTTAAAAAAAAAAAAAAAGTATAGCAAAACTAACCAATCAACATATTAACTGAATCTAAAAATATGCATTATATTCCACACCGGAGTCCCCCAGCTCTGCAAAGAAGAGAAAATGTAATCTTATATAAACCTTCTTTGGAACCATGCAGGTCACTATAATAACACAGTGTTTGATTTTGATGTGTTATTATTCTTTCTCCTTGGGTGGTTGGCGTCATTGTGTATCTGGCTTCCTGGTTCTGCCTACTTTACTTTGCATCAATTCTTAGCAAATCTTCTGGAGTAAGGTTTTTTAAGTGATTAACTAGGGGAGTTTCTTACTGATGAATTTGTGTTATTTGAAAGGAACTGATTGAACAGGCTTAGACATTTTTTTCTATGGATTTATATACACAGAAACAAACAATTTTCCTTTTAAAATCAGGTTTAATCTATCTTGGAATAAAGAAGATTATACTTAGTGTCAGAAGATAAGAATTCAAATGCTGGTTCTACCATTGTTTGTATCATGTATGTATGTATGTATGTTTGACCATGAGAAAATCATTTTACTTCCCTGCGCCTCAGTTCACTCTTTTATAAAATTTAAACAATGTTTATCCTAATGGCTTTACATTATTGTTGTAAGATCAAATGAAGTGATGATTGTGAGTTACTATTAATAATATAGTAAAGTCAATTTTTTCTCTCTCAAAGAAAGGCCATATCTTAGACTTTCATAGCTAAAAGGGATCTCTGAATTAAGCAATACAAAATCTACCAAAGCCTGAATTTTATTTACACTATCTCCCCAAAGACTTTATCCAATCTCTGTTTATAGATGTGGAAAACTCATGTCCTAAGGCAGCCAATTATCTTAGCCCTAAATAGGTTATTCCTACTTAATAGAATGTAAGTTCCTTGATGTCAAGGACTGTCAGAATTTTTTTTTTTAAGAAATAAATGTATATTCTTGACCAAAAATGCAAAATCAAGCATAAATGAGTGGATAGTTTGCTGAGTGTCTATCACAAAAGATATAATTTTACCCCTGGGATAGGAAGAGGTCCACTACTCATTGAGAGCATTTGAAGGTAAAATGGCTATATGGTGTAGTCAAGGAAAGTATGTGGTTATGAATTGTCTCTTCTACTTTTAGGAAGCTGTCCAGGTTATAAACCCGAGTTTTTATACTCTGAAACCAGTTCTGAAAGACTGTAGAAGTGCTCTACAAATTAAATGGCATAAACTAATATTAGCATAGGCTGTATCGAGTCTGGAAAGGTCTCTCTAGTGGCTCCCTGTTGCCTCTAGGATGAAATATAAACTTTTCTGTACGATATTTAAAACCTTTCACAACCTGGACCTACCCTGCATTTCCAGCCTTTTTATATATTACTCTTTCTCTCAGTCAAACTGGCTTATTTACTATTTCCGAGCCCTCCCAGGATAGCACCAGAGCTTCAGTCGAAAGAGTAGCGAGCCCGGTGAACCTTCCCTCTGGTTGTTTTTTCAAGAACTACCACAGGGACAAAATCTTGGCAGCTGCTAGCCGTCATCTAGGCCTGGAGAGGGTAAAGTGACCCTATGAAGGATTTTCTTGGTGTCAATGCATTTGATTTAACTGTCTGATGTTGAGCTCATGTTACCCATATTATATAAAAACTCAGCACATTTCCTTTGGAATTTTTGGAATGGAGTTCTGAAAAGAATGTGAATATGAGTGACCTTCTGAAA
Organism: Sminthopsis crassicaudata; assembly: GCF_048593235.1. NCBI lineage: Eukaryota > Metazoa > Chordata > Mammalia > Dasyuromorphia > Dasyuridae > Sminthopsis > Sminthopsis crassicaudata. The sequence continues at coordinate 586,215,513 of NC_133617.1, forward strand.
TGGGTTGCAACGAAAGAGTGTGCCAAAAATCATGCCCAGTAGTTGCAAAAAGAGGAAAAAAAAAGACATTTGGAAAAAAAATATCCTATTATATTGGCAACTTTTTTAAGCTCAACTATGCATATGAATTTGTAACAGAATTCCTTTCTCAATATAATATTTTAATGTGAAATATAAATATTAATGGAAATAATTTTTAAATTTAAAAAATCACATAGCAAAAAAATTAAAATAAAAAAGATTCCCACAGGACTATAACTTCTATGTTGGTCAAGTCAATCCGGCCAGATGAGATTTGGGTTCTCATCACAGTCAAATTACCCTCTATGAGAGTAGATACTATTCTTCAGCTATATTGTCTGATCTCAGCATAGAGCTATTCTAAGCAATGTATCTGGCAGTCCTGAAAATGGAAAGTGACCTTCCTTGAGTGGCTGGAGGGTGCAGAGCCAGCCAAAGGATGCCTATTATTCCTTGGGAAAAGGCATTGCAGCTTATACCTAGTTTAAGTACTCAGCAATGTTGCCACACAGGAGTTCTGGTGCAGACTCAAATCGGCATGTGTTGATTATTTTTATTACCACCATATGTCATGGTCTCTTAGTGGTGTCTGTTCTCTCTGGGCCACACAATGTGGCCTCCAGTCCGCATTAGCTGGGCCCCAAATCTGAAGACCTTGCAGCTTGCTATTAAAGATCTGAGGGCTGAGACTGCTTTATTTAAACTGAGTTTCTACTCCACATGTAATACAGTTCTCTGTACACAGCAGGGCATTTAAAACCTTCTTGAATGAACTTTTTAAGAAAAATCAAAAGTGAACAAATATGGCCAATGTCAAAGAACAACTCAATTCAAACCTTCCTTAAGGGTTTGCTATGTATAATTTATAGGCAGCTAAGCAGCTGAATAAATAGAATACTGTACTTAAAGTTAAGAAGGCCTCAATTCAAATATCAGTCTCAGAAACTTGCTGATTGTGTGACCCCAAACAAGTCACTTAATTTCTGTCTGCCTCAGGTTCCTTATCTGGAAAATGGGAATAATCATAGTATTATATCATTATAAATATTTTATCTATAAATATAAGATATTATAACTATAAAAATAAGACATTTTGCAAACTTTAAGTGTTATAACACTGTTAGCTATGATTATTGTGGTAGGATGGGGGAACCAGGCAGTAATGCTTTGTTGTTCACAGTCTATTGAGGGAAAGTCACATATGCAAACAATTATCATACAAGATATGAAAAGGCACAGATGAGTTCAAAACAAGAGATTTGAGGAGGGAAGCTTCACCTGTAGCAGAGGAAAAATCAGAGATGGTTTGTGGAGAAGGCAGCACCTAAACTGAATCTTGATAACTGGATAAGTGTGGATAGTCCATGCACAAATCATGTTACAATTGCACTGAGGTTGGAGGAGGGAGGACGTGACCAGCAAACTGAAGCTCGGTGTGACTGACAGACAGAAGGAAGAATAAAGGAGGAAAGAAAGTTACAAAAGCAGATTGAAGCCAAACTGTAAAGCATTGAATACCGGAATAATGTTTATCCTTTAAATCATAGAATCACATAAAGAAAGCTGAAAGGGACCTTACAAGTCAATCTGCCCTGCCCCTTAATTATACAAAGAAGGAAACTGAGATCCAGAGGAAGCAAAAATATTTATTCAAGGTCACTGAGAACTGGAGGATACAAACCCAGATTTTCAGCATGAAGAACCACCAACTATTTTTTAATGGCAGACTAACCTGATCAATTTTGTGCATAACAAAGATTACTTAGGGAATAGTATGAAAAGTAAGATGGACAGAAGAGAGCCTGGAAGCACAAAAACCGGTCAGCAGTTTATTTCTGTTGTCCAGAAGATAAGAACATGAATCTGAGCCAGGATATTTAAAAAAAAAAATACCAGCATAAATAGAGAGCAGGAAAGAGAGGAAATGTGGAGGTAGAATCCACGAGACATGGCAGCTGATTCAACATGAAATGTGAGGCAAAGGAAAGACACCAAGATGACACTAAGGTTTTGAGCTTAGGTGACTGCAAGGAGGGTGGTACCATTAATACAAATAAACCAGATAGATTTCAGAGATACAATTTTCAATTCTAAACCTCTTGAGTTTGAAGCACCACTAGAACATTTAGGGACAGATGCTCTTGTGGCAATTTAAAAACAGAACTGCAACTTTAGCAAAAATTTTGAGATGAAATTCCAGTCAAAACTTTATCAGTCAGTCCTATCTGAACTGATACAAGGTGAAGGAAGCAGAACCAGGAAAATAATGCCCAATGGCTACAACAACCAAACTGGAGAGAGAGAAAAAAGCCAAAACTAAAAGCTGAGCAGTCATAATGACTGAGTTTTATCTGAAGAATGCATGAGAATATATACTTCCTTCTTCAGAGAAATGGTAGACAATGGGTATGGAACACTGCATAAAATGTTAGATTTGGCTGAAATGTTAGTTTGGCTGGATTACCTTTTATTCCCTCTTTTCTTTTAATTCTGTGTTACAATAGATGAATTACCAAGTATGGACAGGGGGAGTACCCAGAAGAAAACAAAAAAAAGTACAGAAGGGCACACAAATAAATAGAGCAATTTTGTACTACCTTGTAAAATTTATTATGTCTATTTCTTTCAAAACAAACTATACATCAAAAGTTCTGTTTCTTATGTAATCTTCCTTTCTGGCTTTTTTCTGTATATTGAAATATAATTTATGTTTGCCAAGCTCAATTTAAAAAATGTAATTTTGGGGGGAGGGGCAAGGCAATTGGGGTTAAGATTTGCCCAGGGTCACATAGCTAGGAAGTGTTAAATATTTGAGGTCATATTTGAATTCAGGGCATCTAGTTGCCCCAATATAATTTTTTTAAAAGAAAAGAAAATGAAAGTGATGTAAAAACAAGAGCTATCAAGAAAAATACAGTTTCATTAGACTTAACAGATCATTGGCTTGTAGGTGGAGTTTTTGGTTGAAAAAAGAGAGGGTGCCTTCATTGAATATAAGAGTGTACCTATGATCCCTTCATCTCTGATTGATGCAGGAGTATTCCCTTGAATAATTCTCTTCCTTATAATTAACTTGTGCTTTGTTCCAGCCATCCTCCGTTACCTAAAGGCTGATGGGAAGATACACCTGGTGGTCTTCAACAACATCCAGCTGGCTGATGGCAAACGCCACAGGATGCTCCTTCGCTTGAGCAATTTTCAGCGAGGATCCAGCTCTGTGGAACTCTACCTGGACTGTAACCAGGTGGACACCATCCAGGATCTCCCCAGGGCATTCTCTGGGCTCTCTCACAGTTCTGAGCCTGTTGAACTGAGGACATTTCAAAGGAAAGCACAGGTAAATAGAACAGCATCTGTTCCTTCAAGGTAGATTCATAAACTGAAGTCACACCACAGTGATTTGTCCATGGATTTTATATATGGCCAACCAAAAGCAAAGAGCTACATTAGTAAATGTAGTAATAATTGAGATCTAATTTCCAAGGTCTACTTTACAATATCTTTACCAGTCAACTGCATAACCTTTGTATCATGCATAGTACTAGATTTGAATCCAGGATCTGAATTCAAATCTGCTCTGCCATTTACTATCTGTGACCATCTAATCTCTGAGCCTTAATATCTTCATTTAACCATAACCATATAACCACAAGTGGTTCTATGTATAGGGCATTGTTGAGAGACAGAGAATAAAAATAATCTCTCACATTTCTTACCCTGCAGCTTTACTTTGAGTAATTTTTTCTTTGCACTAAATATGGGTAGAAATAAAGACATCATGGCCTCTGAGGTGCTTTGCAGCTCTATACTGTTTTTCTGTGATTTTTTTATCTTTTGAGTTATTCATATGTGAAGACAACAAAAATATTAACTTCAAATTCCAATTCTGCCACTTAAGTACTACACAGTAACTGTGTGGGTTTTGTACAGTAATTGACACATACTAAACATTTAATATATATTCTAGCTATTTATCTATCTAGCTATCCTGAACAAAACTCACTTACCCTCTTTATGGCTCAGTTTATGCATCTGTAAAATAAGGTGGTAAGATTAGATGATCTCCTATAAATTTGTAGTCCTTTAATCCAATGAACGAACATAAAAATGATTCCTCTTACTCTGGGGTCAAATATATTCTTGAACGATAGAAGACAACTTTCAGGGGAAACTCTTCTGAATAGAAAATGCCTAACTGTACGTAGAAACTCAGGAAGATGGAGATGGTAGGAAATTAATCCTCATTCAAAATCTCAGGATGAGCTAAATCATTTAACCTGGAAGTCAATAATTATATCATGGAAGAGATCTAAGATCAGTGTCCATCAGCCTAAAGATATTAATATTCTGTGACATCAGTAATTAAGAGTGGAAAGGGAGACCCTCATGAATATTCTTCCTAGAAAACTAAACTTCTACAAGATTTCTTTATCCGATTGCATTCTGAAGAAGTCCTCCAAACTACCAGAGTATCTTTGTCTCTCAGTAGAAGCATGATAGTGCTTCTGTCTAATATTCTATAAACCTCCTCCATTAAACATGTAGGTAACATAAAAGGATAAAATTAATGTAACCCTTGAGACACTCAGAGCATGCAAGACCCAAGTACACTTTGGATGATTCTTTTCATCTCTGGCTCATAAACACACCTAGAAAACTCGGGAAATTAATGCAGAGGGGGAAAAAAGGAATCTTTGGGAAATGAAAGTGCCTGCTGAATAACTCTCTCACAAAAATCCATTTCAAATTCTTAGTCACTTGCAGTCCCCAATACACAGATTTCTTTAGCTCTGTGTTTTTAGCCATACTTTGCTGTGTTACTCAGGTTTTTCTTTTGCAGTTCCCTGTAGATCCTAACAGGACAGTGGGTAATACAGTAGAGTCCTGGGCCCGAAGTCAGAAAGATGAGCTAAAAGGTGACAGATCCTTACTAGCTGTGTGATCTTGGGCAAGCCTCAGTTTCCTTATCTGTAAAATGAAGTGAAGAAGGAAATATAAACCACCCCAGTATCTTTGCCAAGAAATCCTAAATTGGGTCACAAAGAATGAGACGTGACTGAAATAACCAAACAATATAGTCCCCAGTGTGTACCCAACATAGTACCTAAAGCTAGAAGGAAACTTAGAGGTCATTTAGACTAATCCCTCTCATCTTGGAGATGAAAAGATTGAAGCTCAGAGAAGCTAGGTGATAATCAAAATCACACAGCAAGTGGATGGCAGAGAGGATTTTGAACCCAGATCCCATAGCCCCAAATTTCATTGTACACTATTCCTCTTAATCAAAGTTCCTTCCACATTGTGATTTAGCTCCTATTGCTTTAATAATAACTGATGTTTCTATAGTATTTAATTGTTTTACAAAGTGATTTTTGGTGTTCTTTGCTACCAGGGATTGCTCCCTAAGTGAGATTAGGAAGATATAGGAGGAAATGAAGGTCACTTAGCTAATCCTTACCAAAGTCCAATTAGGTAGATACGATTCTTATCCCCATTTTACTGATGAGAAAACTGAGATTCAGCATGATTATGAAACTGTTCAGGATCACACAACTAGTAAATGAACCCAGATGCTCCAGACTCCGACTCCGCTGCTCTTTCCTCTACACTAACTTCCCCAGGAGGATGTTCCCCTTAGTTCCCTGAAAAGATTGTGGTTTGGGGCTCTCACTCACTTGGACACAACTATCTTTTGGGCACAGGTCCAAATCCTTAAAGCCTTCTCTTTCATTGGATAGGAAACCTCAGGAATTTTCTCTGGTGCGATGGTGAAAGAGTAGCATATTCTCAAACACTTCTCCTGCCCACTGTATGAAGCTCTAATCACAGCCTGTAAACCTCACTGTGGTCACTGGGCTACCACATCATGAGAGTGCAGCTTTGCTCAGAATTACGCCAAAAATCAATGACATGATTTTTTTTTCTGCCAGGATACCTTGGAAGAACTAAAGCTGGTTGTGAGAGGTTCACTGTTCCAGGTCGCCAGCCTCCAAGAATGCTTCTTTCAGCAAAGTGACCATGTGCCTTCACAGGTGCCAAGCACAGGTATAGCTCCTTCTCAGTCTGTGAATTCACTCTAATCATGATGTGAAAGATGCCCAAAGATGCTCTAATCCAGTCACAGCTTCACAAAGCAAGCTCTCTAATTCCTTATTCTCCCAATCCACTACAGAGAGAATCAATTGTCAAATCTTGCCATTTCTTCCTGCAGACAGCCCTTGAATCTGTCCCCTTCTCTCCACTCACAACTATCAATTAAAATCAAGCCCTTATCACCTCCCATTGACTCTCACCGATCCGTCAATAATAGCCTCAGTCCAAACCTCACTTGCTCAGTATTTGCAGATTTTGTTGGCTCAGAGTGAGTGTAAATAGCAACTGTTTGTGTTCTGGCCTGAAATCTTGTGTGTCTTGCCCTCCCAGATTGATTCGTTTATGAAGGCAAGCTAGGTCATTTTTTGCCTCAATTCTTACTTCATCTTAAATCACTGAGTGGATGTTGCCTCAGACAAACTGAAATCTGGGAAAGACCTTAGTTTAAAAAGGTCAAAGTCTCCATCACTACTTGTCTGGACCTTTTCTTACTTAAATTTAATTCACTTGAAAATCAAAACATCCCCCTCCAGATGTCAATGGACCTCTTAGAAAAGGAAGGAGAAACAACAACAAAAACAGCCTCCTAATTGGACTCCCTGCCTCTAGGCTTTTACCATCCTCCACACTTAATTTACCTCAATCATACATCTGATCATGAAACTCTCCTGTTCAGTGAGTTCCACCAGCTTCCTATTGCCTCAAGTACAAAATATAAACTCTTCTATTTATCTTTATTGCTCCAAATTAGCTTTGTAGGATCATTGGGCATGACTACTCCTCCCGGATGCTTTAATCGAGTCCAAATGACCTTCACTCTGTACTTCATACACAATACTCCATCTCCTACCTCTATACCTTTGCTGTAGGACACCAAGCCAAACTATCTTACAACTAACTTCTTTGTATTTATTCACTTTGTGTTTATGCTGCATATGTTTTAAATTGCTGCCAGAAATAGCTAGGTATCACAGTAAATAGAGTTCTGGGCTTAATGACCTGAAATCAAACCCTGCCCCTCAGACACTAGCTATCTGACTCTTTATCCGTTCATACAAACCTTCAAAACTGTTTGTTTTTACTGAGGCAATTGGGATTAAGTGACTTGCCCAGGTCACACAGCTAGGAAGTGTTAAGTGTCTGAGATCAGATTTGAACTCAGGTCCTCCTGACTTTAGGGCTGGTGCTTTATCCACTGCCCCACCTAGTTGCCCCAAAACTGTTCATTTTTATAATATTGATGTTATTTATAGGATAAATTGTTTTCATTCTGTTCCTTTCACTCTGCCAGTTCATACAAATCTTTCCATAGCTATTTATAAACATTTTTTTTTCACATTCCTTATGCCATTATAGTATTTGATTATATTCACACAACACAATTTGTTTAGAATGCTTCCTCGGGTAAAGTGACCGTGTGCCCTCATCAAGCACAGGTACGCCTCCTTCCCAGTGTATGTACTTCCTCTAATCAGGGATTGAAAGATGCCCAAAGATGTTCCAGTCCAATCACACCTTCACAAATCAAGTTACTCCAATCCTTTATGCTACCAGTTGTCAAATCTTGCCATTTCCTCCTCCAAACATCTCTTGAATCTGCACCCTTCTCCCCACACACAGCTACCAATTAAATTCAGACCCTTATCACCTCCCATCTTGGTTATCAGTATGCCTGTAGACTCCAATTCTGATCTTTGTAATTGCATCTCCAACACCTAGCATCATACCTGGCATATAATAGGTGCATAATAAATACTTGTTAATTGATGGACTACATCTCTGCAATAATACCTAAAGATTCGATGAAAGTTCCCTATGAGATCAATGTGGGTGATTCCATTTTTGAGTGTGATAGTCTAAAATATTGAATTTGTATTGTGAATAGTGGTTGGTTTATTTCTATAACCTGGATAAATTTTGTTCAAACTCATTTTTTCTCATCCACTTATGTTGTTATAATTGATCTCATCATTCTCTTCATCATTCTAAATCAGAAAATTGGCATAGACCCCTTGTTTATAATATTTGGCCTTTTGCCATTTCTCTGGGGAGCTAGCTGGTCTGGGTCAAGCCTATGGGGATCAATGAAATGACCATTGTTAATCCGGCTTATTGGTTCTCACTTTGGTATTCCACAGGAGATGTAAATTGGCAAATCTTGGGTCAGATGACACAACTCAACAAGTTACTGGGAGAAGTAAAAGACCTCTTAAGACAGCAGGTATAGTATGGATCATTGAACAGGACACGTTCCTAATAGTGTTAGTGAATACCATTTATATTTGTCAGAGATGGTCAAGGCACATTATTGCCCACAGGTTAAATGATGTCCCCTTAAAGCTTCATCACTATAGGACTCTAAGCAACCAAGTAGCATATTGAACAAAGAGCTGGACTGGAAGCCAGGAAGGTCTCAGTTCAAATTCTGGCTTAGACATTTACCCACTGTATGACTGTAAAAATCACTTAAGTTCTCTGTGCCTCAGTTTCCTCATCTGTGAAATGAAGGAATTGGATTTAACAGCCTCAAAGGTCTCCTCCATCCTTAAATCTATAACCCTTTGAAATGGTTCTTGACTTTGGGGAACAAAGCATCAGACCTAGGAAGACAAATCTCACAGGAGCCAGCTTAGCCAATGCCAGGATCTTTACTACTGCTCCCCCAAGATCCTTCAATCCCTCAACTGCATGCTACATAATGTTTTTCAATCAACTTTCTATTTCTAAAGGTCAAAGAAACCTCTTTTTTGCGAAACACCATCGCTGAGTGTCAGGCATGTGGTAAGTGCTTTTCTCATAATTGGCTAATTTAATGAGATAACTAAGATGCATCCTAGGAGCCAATTAGTGAAAATGTTTGTTGAATTTGTTGTTGGAGATTGGAGGAGTCTTCATTGATCTGGAGCTCCAGGGCTTGGCACATAATCCAGGAAAAGAGTTAATTGAGAGAAAAACTCTCCTTTGCAAATAGAATAAAATTCTTCATTATCCAAAAGAATGAGGAGTCAAAGATTTTACTTGAAAAACAGTTTGGATGGGGCAGCTAGTTCCCTAGACAATCCAGGGAAGCAGAAATTCAGAAGTTTTTGACACCTGAAGAGAATTTCCTTACACTGATGAAATCACAGATCTAAACAAAAGAAAAACCACACTTACTTAAATTCTTCAACCTATCTATGATCCTACATGGATATCCCCTTCAAGATGGCTTCTCATCTTCTGTGATTCTTCCATTTTCTCTTATAGATATATAAAAGCTTTTACCAGTGATGCACAAGTTTTATGTTATTATATAACCAGCTTACCTTCTTTTCTAGTCATGTATTTCGTGAATAATATCCCTTAAACCAGAGAGGCAACATGGTACAGTAGATAGAAAGATGGGGTTTCAGAGTCAGAAATACCTAGGCTTAAATTTCACTTTTGCCACTGGCTGGGTGATTCTGGACAAGACACTTAACCTCTAAGTGTCCCCAGACAGCTCTCAGACTGGGGTCTTTCAATGCACTTTGGGATAGAAAGTCCACTGGAAAAGTCAGATTTGGTTTTGTATTTCATTACACATCCCCATAAGGCATATTGCAGCATCTGTGATATCCTGAAGTTCTTTTGCAGATAGTCTGACATCAAGAATAAGGCACAGAGGGTTAATTTGCATTGGTAGAAACATTCTTCTCAGAGTCCCCAATACCAGATACACAAACAGAGGCAAGCATTGTCATCCACAGCATCCTTAATGCAGCCAACACAGATTAAAATGGAGCAGGGAAATAATGAAATAAACCAAAATACAATAGAAATAAATAATGTTAATATGCGATTTTCTGAATCAATATACGGCACACAGGGATACTTATGTATGGTTTAGAGGCCATCTTTCCATCTGAGTTTGAATTCAATGCCCTACACCAATGAAATCATAGGATCAGTCCCAAATCCCGCATCTTTATGTCACTTCTTGTGCCAAAGTCATCACTGGAAATATGTTGTGAATTACTCATGCATGTTGTCCATCTGTCTGTTGCCCCTTAGGTCACCACAGTTTGCATGCTATGGGGGCTGCAATTTTACAAGATTGACAATCATGGTAGCATCATTTGAATGCTGATTGGTTGGGTCACAGAACAGCTCTGGATGTGTTTATCTTTTATTTTTCAGGCCCTCTCAGCCTCCACTCTCCAACTCCAAACACCATTCCAACTCCAGCAACCCTGCTTCGCAGATGCGACTCCAACCCCTGTTTCCGAGGAGTCAGATGCACGGACACCAGGGATGGATTTCAATGTGGTCCCTGCCCAGAGGGATACACAGGAAATGGGATTACCTGCTCCGATATTGATGAAGTAAAGAATAAATAGACTGATAGAATATAGAAAAGCAATTCCTTTACTACCATCCTATTAGCTCTCTCAAACAACCTTATAAATTCAAGTAAACAAGCATTTTTAAGAGCCAGTTACTTGCCAGATACTCTGTTAAGAGATAGAGATACAAAGATATTGTTCCTGATAATGACAAATTTATGGGAAGGCATATTGAAGAAGGAAGTGGTTAATTGGGTTCTTCACTAGGGTGCATAAAAGTCACTTCTATCCCCAGAGATGGAGGGATCTCTGCAAACTATTAGGGGTACTGGTAGTAGAATAAAGGGAAAATTAAAAGCAACAGGAAATGTTGTATTATTTTGTATGAATAAGAAAGGGGCAGCATTGATCATGAATAGAGAAGCAACCTTGGAGTCAAGGCTGTGTACAAACATATACACATTATATATATAGATATAGATGTAGATATAGATTTATTTATTTATTTGTAAAATGTACTACATTTGTACATATTACATACAGGTTTATATGTACTGCATGTATATGTACATATACATGGAATATGGGGATGTTCATAAAGGGAAAGAAAGAGGAGGAAGAGGGAGGATTGTTGTGGGTGTTATTTTCATAGTCCCTAATACCTCCACAATATGGCAGCAATGAGTGCAGACCCTGTCCAGATTTTGTGCCCCTCAGGGAGCAACCAACACAATGGTGGGCTAGTTTTACTGAATGACAGCTATGGCCTCAACAAGTCCTCAGAAGGAGAGTATTAAAGAGTGCTTTGCACAGGCTAGTTACTCTTCCTAACTTTTAACATGTTCCAATGAAAGCATCTTGTCCTCTACAACTATCAGGACATGACACAGTGGATAGAGTGCTGGAATTGAAAGTTAGTGTTAGCTTGCCAGATGATTCAAATTCTGCCTCAGATATTTGCTAGCTTTGTGACCCTGTCCAAGTATCATAGCCTCTGTCTACCTTAGTTTCCTCATCTACAAAACAGGGATAATAATAGTACCCACTTCCCAGAATTATTATAAAGACCAAATAAGATAATATATGTAAAGCACTTTGCAAATCTTAAAGTGCTAGTTGTTATTATTATTAAAAGCTTGCAGAGAGACCATGACTCTCTCCTGAACTGAAGTTTCAGGATAGTCAATCTCACTGGGCTGAGTAATAGAAAGTCTGAAATAAAAAATATTTCTTCTTTTCCACCTCCAAAAATTAAGGTATTAAGATAGTAACTAATAATCCTTCATTTTAATAAACATCTACACATAATTTTATAGATTTTTTACATTAATTGAAGCAGCGATAAAAAGGAGCCTAAAAAGACCTTCTGGTCTTGTGTGCCCACTGACTCACTATATACAAGATACTTCAATCAGAGGGAAGAGCCCTGTCTGACTTTGGAACTTTTATCTCCATTCTATCTCCATGATGTCTTTTCATGTTTGTACTTTTAAAATCAGAGGAGTTGGCTGGTTTTCTCACCTGGTGGCAAGTTTGAGAACAACCATTTGGCCAACCTTGACCATCACCAAGCAGGACAATTAACTCAAGGACAGTTATTTTGAAATTATTTCTTGTCTACCCCCCCTCCATAGAGTTGTTTTTTCAACCTTAAAGCATTGTATAAATGGGAGTTGTTATCATAATTATTATAATGCCACAGGCACAGTTTGAGTGAAGAAATGAGATTCAGCAGAGTTGATGTTAAATAGACCCCTAAGCCTAGGACATCACCCACCACCCACCTAACACCTCCACCTCCAATCTTTCAGGGCTCCATGCAAAACCATCCTTTCAGTAATGTCTTTCCTGACCCTTCTCCCAACTGAGGTGATTCCTGCACCTGTTTGTGTTTTTTAATAGTTATTTCCTTTTCTCTACTAGACTGGCAGGTCCTTGAGAGCAAGAACAATATCTTTAATCTTGTTTCTCCCCTAGCAACTAACCAAAGACCTTTTGGTCTTTAATGATAGCCTTCCAGTGTTTAACAAAGGTTTACTGAATGAATCATAAATTCATTTCTCTCTATCTTTTCCCTGCATACTTCCTTCCTTCCTTCCTTCCTTCCTTCCTTCCTTCCTTCCTTTCTTCCCTCCTTCTTTTGACAAACATTTATTACTCATTGCAAGGCACAGTCCTTAGGTATTGGAGTAGAGATAAGGATAACCAGGATACAATTGTTCATTTGGATAGAGTTCCAGGTTTCAAAGATCCAATTTCAATTTCAATGGGAGCACCCCATTTGACTAAATATTTTGAATTTTTCTTTCTTACTAGTGCACCTTCAACCCCTGCTTCCGTGGAGTACGCTGCTTGAATTTGAGTCCAGGTTTCAGATGTGATTCTTGTCCAGTTGGTTTCACAGGACCAATGGTACAAGGGGTAGGGGTCACCTTTGCCAAGACCCATAAGCAGGTGAGCTATAACTCCAAGAATGGGCTTCCCTTTTGTATTTTCCCCTTCTCATTTGGTAAAAATAGGAACGAATCTGGCTCTTTTGTGTCTCTTTCAGAAAATATTAATATGGCCTACTTGGGTGATTATCACATGTTGAAGATAAATAATGCACACCAAGGCACATCTGTATTATTTTTTTCACTCCTCTCTGATTCATGGATTTCTGGGAGGGAGGGTGGGAGGAAGGGAGGAAGCAGCTGTTCAGTGACAGCAACCTGGTGATACTGAGTTTGAGGAATGACTCAAGTCTCACTGGGTTTACACCAGTAGAATATTTTGATATTCAGATCCATCCCTTAGGCATCAGAGGGTAAAAGAACAGAAGCAACAGAAGAACTTTAAAAGAGAAGATAAACTTGTATTTATGTACTGTTTACTGCAACTAGAGAGGAGGTAAAAGAATAGTCACATCCTCTTCAATAGCATTTACTGCAGTAAAATCCTAGAGCATTCTATGACATTCTTCACTTGTTTCCAAATATACTAGAATATCCAGGTCATTATTAAACTGACTGACTGTGAAACTCTGGGAGGGATGTTTTCAGCATTTTTTAGATGGTTGATCTTCTTCAGATAGGTTTTTACTACCTTGGGGAAATCATTAAGTATGAAGCAGAGCAGGAAGCATCATTATTTCTTAGTTATCCCATCCTTCATTTCCAGTGGGAGCCATTTGTTAGACCAGAGAAGAGAAGGGAGTATTGGGAAAGAGAGCAAAGAGAGACAGAAGGTAATAAGGCTGAATTACAGTCATCAGATGGATGAGTGAGTGATGGTGAGAAGCTTTTCTTTGCCTCCACTGAGGACAAAACAAAATAAAATGGGCTTAAATTGCCATAGGAAGTATCTGAGTCTAGCCTTCAGAAAGAGCTTCCTGCTTATAGAGGTGGCAGGACAGGGGATGGAATTACCAAAGGAGGCTGGTGAGTCTTCTCAGACTATTTTAAACCGAGGACAGCTGTCCATCAAAAACTGGAGTCTCATCCTGCTAAAAGGTGGGGGTGGTCCAGATGGCCTTCCTGTCCATAAATCTGGATTACTTCATGTCACACAAAGCTATTGAGACCACTAAGAATGGTTTGTGTGGGGGTTTTTATGTTCCTAAACTAGATTTTTCTTTTATGTTTCTATACTAGATCTGCTCTGATATTGATGAGTGTAGAAATGGAGCCTGTGTCCCCAATTCTATTTGTATTAACACTGTGGTAAGTATTTTCTGTGACTGTTTTTAAAGCACAAAAATTTTGGTGAAAGAGGGAAGGAAAAAAAGGAAAGCAAGAGAAATTTATATGACAACTTTACTATATATTTCAAAGGAATCTCAAGTTGTACATAATTAATTTACAACTTTGGGTACAATTATTTTTTTTATTATATTGTTATGGAAATGCTTGTTTTATTCCATAATTTTTTAAAGCACAATAATTTGCCAAAGTGATTTTGTGTGTGTGTGTATGTGTGTGTGTAACCACAAAACTCAAATATAACACATGGATGTAATAATATATGTGACTGACCAAGTAGGAACTGAAGTTTATACAGAGAATTAACAAGCCACCCACGTCCTCTTGCTTCCACTTAAGTTTCATCAATGTGCTCTTAAATACAAGCATATGATGGAATTATCTTTAAGATACTTATTCTGTAAGTATGGCAATATTTAAAAGGCATGTCCTGTTTGGAATGCACAAAGCGAGTGCTTTTGAGGGGGCCCAGACAAGAATGTGTCCCCCCAGCTGTACCTCTAACTCCTCTGGGAGACTCTTCAGAATCCCTGCATACACTTGGCAAGCCGGGGTACTTTCTGAAATGCATCTAGTTGCTATGATTTAATCATTTCAGTCCTTACCAGCACATTTCTGAAAATTCCTGTCAGCTGTTTCTAAGCAAGAAATGGATGGGAGTAAGGTCAGCAAGCCAGACAGCGGGCTCAGGATGGAGGAGCCATTGTTTGAACCATGTGGTCCCCAGGCGAGCTCTCCCTTCCTCAGCTTCCTTGCATGTGAAGTCAGCCTAAGGACACACAGTTTTGTGGAAAAGCAATAAAAATAAATGGGAAACAGTTGACAAAAATGGAGAGTTAATAGGAACACAATAGCCCACGGGACCTACCTCCATCCTGACAGGTTGTTTATAAGGAGATGAAATAAAATGACTTTCTTTCCTAACCTGCTCTTATCACTTGTTCACTACATTGTCAGGAAGATAGGAGGTAGTACGGGGTATTGGACTTACCAGAGGCCTGAGTTCAAATCCTGCCTCAGACATTTACTAGTTATGTGACCATGGATAATTCATTCTCTGTGCCTCAGGTTCCCCATCTTTATTATATGATAGAGATAATTTTTATTTTATGAGACTATTTTGAAGATCAGTATAGAAAGCATTTTGTGAATCTTAAGATTTTTTTAATCACATTCAGCCCTTCTCATTTCATTTTAACTAAAAGCACAGAGAATCTCTCCTCAGAGATGCAGATGTTTCTTTTAATGCCTGGACATGTCTGGTAGACAAAGAAATACCCTAGAGGGAAGCCTACTAGCTCCATTGAAAATCTCAGCCCCTTCTAAGAGTTCAGGGATGCTATTTCTCAATTGAGGAAACTATGACCGCAAGAGACAAATGATTTGTTTAGTCTCACAGGAGATAAATAGCAGAGTTGAGGTTTGGGCACAAAATTCTACATCCAGTGTTCTTTCCACAGAGACCACAGAATTGTTTATTTTCCTTATACTCTATCCACTGTGAGATAAAAAGGAAAGTAGATGGAGCAAAGAGCCACACAAATAGCTTCAGACAATTCCTTATCATTCTTCTCTCTCCCATCTCCCACAGCAATCTTTCTGACCTGTGACACCTTACAAATGGATGATATTTTCACAGATATTGTCTTAGGAGGCAGACTGCTGGTCTGAGGAGCCTGCATGAAACAGCAAGGATGGAGCTATACATCTCAATAGAGTAGCAATTGACTTAATCCTCCTATTATGAAAATCAAATGAAAATATACTTAAAAACAACTTTTAAATCTATATAAATGATAGCCATTATTATTATGAAACATACAAAACAATATTAGTAATGATGATAATAATACCCTTGTTAAGGGAATTTGGTTTCTTTTTAAAACTAAGATTTCAGAGACAACTAAGTACAATTCGGCTCTGGAATCAGAAGGGTCTGAATTCAAATTTGACCTTAGACATTTATTAACTATGTGACTTTGGACAAATCACTTAACCCCAATTGTCTCCCCCAAAAGAAAGTAAGGATCCAAGGTGAGATCCTGGTCAATGTGGGCTTCTTTTTAGAAAATAAAGGGCAGAGAGTGTTTTATTTATTTTTCTACCTATTCCCAGTAAATGGCACAATGCTTGGTACATAATAGGTACCTAGTGTATGTCAAAGAGACAAAGCAAAAGGAAATAGACCTATATGTACAAAAATATTTCTCGTAGCTCTTTTTGAGGTAGCGATGTATTAGAAATTGAGGGGATATTCATCATTGGGAAATGGCCAGATAAGTTGTGGTTTATGGTTTTAGTGGAATATTATTTGATAGATAGTAGTTCAGTGGGTAGAATACTGTGTCTGGGGAGTTCAAATGTGACTTCAGATACTTAGTACCTCTTTCACTCTGGACAAGTCATCTAAGCTCTGTTTGCTCTAATCTATTGGAGAAAGAACTTACACAACCGCTCCATTGTGTTTACCAAGACAATCCCCATGGTGGGATCGGGGACCTCACTGAACCAATAAACAACAACAATAACATGAAGGGGACACTTTCAGAAAAACGTATGAAGACCTATATGAAATGATATAGGATGAAGTGAGCAGAACCATATGGCCTTTGTACATAGTAACAGCAATATTTTAATGATGATCAACTATCAAAGATTTAGCTACTCAATTAATCAAATTAATTCCAAAGGACTCATGATGAAACATATTATCCACATCTAAAAAGCAAACTGATGAATTCAATGTAAATAGAAGTATAATTTTAAATTTTTTCTCTTTTTCGTAATGATTTTGCTACATGGTTATTATTGACACTGTTTTCCATATTATTTCACAGGTATAACTGATATATTTCTTGTTTTGTCTTTGGGTGTCAGAGGAACTGGAAAGAATTTTGGAACAAAATGTTAAGAATGGCCAAAATAAATTTTATTATTTAAATGTTAAAAAAAAAAAAAAAGATACTTAATAAATGCTTACTGATTGATTGATCATGCAATTGGTTTTCTTACAGGGATCTTATCAGTGTGGCCCATGTAAGTCCGGTTTCACTGGAGATCAGATCAGAGGATGCAAAACTGAACAAAACTGCAGAAACCCAGAACTTAATCCGTGCAGTGTGAATGCCCAGTGTATTGAGGAAAGGCAAGGAGGTGTGACTTGCGTGGTGAGTTATCACTTTGTTTTTCAACTTCTGAGATTGTTCCTTTACCCAGCTCCTTCTGAGTGCAAGTACTTCAAGAACAAAGCATTAATCAAAGTGTGTGAAATGGGAAATCGAAATTACTATGACAAATAAATGATAGCTCTTAAAACCAGGTCTTTAAGAAATTACCCCATTTGAGAAAGCCGGTTGACTAAAATATCAGCTGAGATAAATTATGGAAAAGGGTGAATAAATCAGTAAAAATCAAAAATGTCTCTTAGTCATCCTCAAATTTCAGACCTTCTGCTTCTCATAGATGTAAGTATATCTGCCTAAAACTCTTCTGGACAATCAGGCTTGCAACTAATTCATCAAGATGCATTTCTAAGCCCCTTCCATGTGTTGGATACTAGGGATATAAATTCAGCAATGTAACAACCCCTGCTCTCAAAGAGCTCACATTCTAATGGGGGAAGCATATGAGAATATAAAAAATAAATGCAAGGCAATTCTGGGAGAATGGCAGCAATTGCTGCGGTGGGAGTGGCAAGTCAAGGAAGGTTCCCTGCATCTAAGACAAGCCTCGATTATAAGAGGCAGAGGTGAGGAGATGTTTCCCAGGCACGGGAGGCAGAGTGTGTAGAAAGGCAAGGGAAGGAAAGGTAGAATGAGCCTGGAATGATATGTTAAAGCTAGATGATGTATACTTTAACATATTTAACATGTATTGGTCTACCTGCCATCTGGGGGAGAGGGTGGAGGGAAGAGGGGGGAAAGGGAACAGAAGGTTTTGCAAGGATCGATGCTGGAAAATTACCCATGCATATATCTTGTAAATAAAAAGCTATAATAAAAAAAAGCTAGATGGTGAAAAACTTTAAAGATCAAACAGAGAAGTTTGTGTTTTTACAAAAGGCAAAAGGGAAACTTGGAGTTTCTCAAGCAGGTGAGTGACATGGTCAGAACTTGTTCTGGAAATATTCATTTGGCAGGTTTGTGGTCTGAGACTAGGGGCAGGGAGGCTACCCAGCAGGCTGTGGCAAGCATCCAGGTGAAAAGTGCTGAGAACCTGAGCAATCGCCATCGTGAGTGAAGATTAGGAGAAAGTTGTCATATGTCATATATCTCATAACTATAAATTAACTTGGCAACTGATAGGCAGAAGGAAATTGGAGAGACCTTATGTGGTCAAGAACCTGATTCACTTGGTGGGAAAGTCAATCCTTTTTGTACTGGTTCCTCAGAGCAGGTCTGCCATTACAGAAAACCTATCAGGACAACTAAGCTGGAGTCAGGAAGACTTGAGTTCAAATTCTGCCTGAGGTCCTAGCTATGTTACTCTAGGCAAGTCACTTAAGCATTAACTCCCTCATTTTCCTTATCTGTCAAATGAGGATCCCATCTTCCCAGTTACTGTGAGGATCAAATAAGATAATGTTTATAAATTGCTTAGGAGAATGCCTGGTACAACATGTACACATACACAAACACACAATTCTAAAATTCCCTGAGTGACTCCCAGTATCAAGGGAGAAGACTTTTTTGTTCATCCATTAATTTTTTTTAAAAACTATCTGCTAATGCATGACTAATATGGAAATGTGTTTAAAATGATTATACCTGCATAACCTCTATCAGATTACTTACTGTCTTGGAGAGGAAGGAGGTAAGAAAATGAGGGAGAAAAAATTGGAACTTAAAATCTTATAAAAATGAAAGTTAAAACCTACTGACAGGTAATTGAAAAAATAAAATACTAATGAGAAAAAAAGAAATTATATTTATTTATATATCATAGATTTATATCTATACATCTATCTGTATCTATATAAATATAGATCGATATCTCTCTATATAGATACATAGATAGATAGATAGATAGATAGATAGATGGATAGATAGATAGATAGATAGATAGATAGATAGATAGATAGATAGATAGATAGATAGATAGAAATCTGATAAGGGCCTCAAAGTGCTAAGTAGGAGGACTCTGGCTGTAATGAGTAAGACCTGCCTTAACCAGAGTGGTTATTTGCAGGATCACAGTACCACCTTCTGGCTAACCCTTGGAAATGCACCCTTTCCCAGCATCCTAGGAAAAAGCCGGACTCCCTGTGCCAGGGCCAGTTGGCTTATAGATTATAGATTTGGAGCTGGCAGGCATCCTTAGGGGTCATCTGGTCTAATCCTCTCACTTTACAGCCAAACAATCAAGCTTCGTTACAGGTAAAGTGATGTCACTCAAATCACAAGTGGTACAGTCAGGATTTGAACCCATCTTATGACTACAAATCAAGTATATTTTCTGCTGTATCATGCCTTAGAAACATCCCCTTTCCCCCTTGCCACCTCCCCCATACTCCTCCTACATGACTTCTAGCTGAAAAGTCTCCTAGAATGACAGTATTCCAAACTGACAAAGCCTACCCAGCAGAAGGGAAAAGACTGAAAATAACACAGGCAGTGACAGGGTGGGCTCATGTAGGCAGACTCCTTGCTCAGTTCTCCAGATCCCTGGCTTCCAAGACGTCCGGGTCTCTCAGCACTAACGCATCAGCCTTCTTAAAGGGCTCACCTTCCAGCATCCTCCTCCTCCTCCCTGACATACTCTTCCCGAGAGATGTGGGAAGTGATTTTCACCAGAATGGTGAGCAAAGGCAGCTGATCTTGGGGTCTTATGAAAAACACCACAGCATTGGGGGAGTCAGTGCAATAGGAGAAAAAAAAATCCCTAATTCACTGTGCTGCCTTCTCTCTAAAAAAAAATCACCGGATAGGCAGCCTGCCTCCCTAGCTAAATCATTTTCCCTTGCCCTACTTGAGGATGCACTGGGATGGTGGGTGGTGGGACTTTTAATGTGTTTTTGAATTTGTAATGAGAGGCAGCAGCAGATGGTAAAAGATTAATAAGCTTCATGTGACTACTAAAATAATTTAATCTGCCAAAAAATGGCTCATTAAAAATGTATTTGTTCCTAGAGGGCTCTTTCTTCATTAAAGCAAATCAGCAACCATACAGCACCATTGAGAGTTCTGGGCCCTCTCTGGGGAACAGTCCAAGCTGGAGCTAAGTACAGATAAGGGGAAGGGGGAGCAGTGTCACTCTTAGAATCCAATACCTCAAAATCCCCTAGTTTCAAACAGCCATCTCTGGGGACTGAGAAGGAACAGTTTCCCTCAGCAAGTAGAGGCTTTGGTCTCAAATTAACTTCTCTGGATTTGAGTAAGAACCATAAAAATGAATACCAAACGCTAATTGTTTCCTTTCACTTCCCATTTCATTGGGCTCTATTTTTTCCTCTGACCTACAACTCTCTCTTTTGACCCCTCTCTTTCAAAGCTTCTTTTTTCCCTCTTAGCTTTACTATTTTCTTTCTACTTTCCCTTTTCTCCTGTCTCCTTCCTTGCTTTCCTGGTAAAAGTCAAGGCAGATGATTTTTTTTCCTCTGATAAAAGTCGATGCAGATGATTGTTCCATTCTAAGGAGTCACTGACTTAAGGCCCAGAGGAGGGCTGTTAGAAGAGCAGTCAGGAATGGAGTGAGAAGCCCACACAGTAAAGCTGTTTGGATTCCTCGTGTTTCGGGGTTGAGTTAACCAGAAGCTGAAGTGTTTGCCAACTGGCACCAAGCATCCCTGCCTGACTCAGCCTTCCATCCCTAATGGAGTTTCTCTTCACAGTGTGGTGTTGGTTGGGCTGGTGATGGATTTATCTGTGGAAAGGACATTGACATTGATAGCTACCCTGATGAGGAACTGCCGTGCTCTGGAAGAAATTGCAAAAAGGTAAGAAAGATGGGAGGAAGAATACCTGTGGCTTTCACACAGCCACAACCACGTTTTGGGTAGGAAGGACCTCAACAGAGCCTTCCTGTCCCTTATACTCTCCCAGATAATTCTATCTCAAATGAATCAAATGTGCCATTAACAATAAAGTTCCACAGAAATTATGTCTGTCCTTCAGACTGATGTCAAACAGAGCTAGGGTAGTGCAATTTGCCTCGAGGTGCTGTGAACTCCTATAGCAAGCAGAAAGTATTAAACTAGTTAGAAATGTTTTTTTAAAACTGGGCCTGTGATTTTTATCAGCATAGGGATAGCATTTACAACCCAAAGCAAGCTCCTTTGCAATGATGTCCTACCCTGATTACTTTTTTGAGGTGACTTTCTCAGCAATGACGTGTGGATTTCCTAAAGTCTCTCCACATATGGGATCTTCAGTCCTGAAGTCCAAGTTTTGTGGCCCTCCCTCTTCCTTGTGGGCTATAATTGTCTTTAAAAGTTAGTTTTCAATGCCTCAGATGTAATTTGCCCCAAATACTAGAACCACTGACAATCTTGATCTTCGGTGTAATTTTAGACCATGTTTCCCAATTTAGGATAACTGTAAATACGTACCAAACTCTGGTCAAGAAGATGCAGATAGAGATGGCATCGGAGATGCTTGTGATGAAGATGCTGATGGTGATGGAATCAACAATGAACAGGTGAGAGTTTTCTTCCGGGGGAATGTATGTTTGCAAATGCCCTATAGTGGAGAGAAATTGCAGTTTTATAGCAGCATTTTGGAGGATTCATACATAGAACTGCAACTCGAGTTAGAGGGTTCATGATATAAAAATACCCTTTGTGAGATTCAGAAAGTCCCAATACATAAAACAAGGCCAAGAAGATTTGCATTTGATTTTCTTTTAGGATAACTGTGTCCTGACTCACAATGTTGACCAGAGAAACAGCGACCAAGATATCTTTGGAGATGCTTGTGATAATTGTCGAACTGTCTTAAATAATGACCAGAAAGACACTGATGGGGATGGAAAAGGAGACGCCTGTGATGATGACATGGATGGAGATGGTTAATTATTCTTATCTGTTCCTTGATTTTACCTTATGCGTATTATTGCTCTTAAAGCCCCTACTGGCAGTTAGGTGGAACAGTAGATAGAACTTTGGCCCCGGGGACAGAAAATCCTGAGTTCAAATACAACCCCACCCCTAGCTATGTAACACTAAGTAAATCTCTTACCCTCCAGTTCAGTTTCTTCATCTGTAAAATGAGGGTAATAACAGTAATTATCTTTCAGGATTGTTGTGAGGATCAAATGAGATAATATTTGTAAAGCAATTTATAAACCTTTAAGCACTTTGTAAATGCTAGAAATTATTATTATGCCTCAGTAGGGTCATATGTCAATCAATAATACCAATCATTTATTAAGCACCTACTATCTGCTAGCTCTTACAAAAATAAAAACACAAATAAAATAAGCTCTGCCTTCAATCTAATCAGGGGAGACAATATTCACAAATATTCAATATTCATATATATAAAAGCATCTACAAAATAGAGACAAAATGTTGTTATTGGTGATGAGGGAGTGATGGTTGGTTATGTCCAACTCTTCATGAACCCTATTTGGGGTTTTCTCGACAAAGACACTGGAGTGGTTTTCTATTTCCTTTTCCAGCTCATTTTACAGATGAGTAAATTGAGGTAAGCAGGGTTGAGTGATTTTCCCAGGATTATACAACTAGTAAGTGTCTAAAGCCAGATTTGAATTTAAGACGTGTCTTCCTAATGCCATTCATTTGAACTATATTCACTGCACCACCTAGCTGTCCAGAGACAAAGTAGATACAAAATAATTTGTGGGTGGGAGGAAGGATGCTAAGAACTGGTGGGATCAGGAAATTTTGCATGTAGAAAGTGCCCCTTTGACATCCAATAATCCTATGATTTTATTGTGCTTTTAAAGGAGGAAATTTCATATCATATCCTTCTATTTAACATCCTTCATTGTAGTTATATCCTTGAGATATTGTAAGAAATGTTCCAAGCATTTGTCAAAAGATTGTATTGACCTTCTTCTGTATAAAATAAATAGAGTAGATATTTATCTCAAGGAGCTAAAGAAAAAAGCTTAACATCAAGTTCCTTGGGCAAAAATGGGGTCATAATGTTAATGCAATATCTGGGTTTAAACTACTTCAGAAGACAATTAGGCGACTCTTAGGTGACCTGGAAGCCACATGGAGAAGTTGTGATCCTGTGAAACCCTAAAGTAATTCCAGCTGATACATAGAGACTTTCTTTTTCCAGGAATTAAGAATATTTTAGACAACTGCCAAAAAGTTCCCAACCGGGACCAAAGGGACAAAGATAATGATGGTGTCGGGGATGCCTGTGACAGCTGTCCTGATGTCAGCAACCCTAACCAGGTCAGTAGGATGCTGATGCCTGAGTGTGAACAGTTGTAAGGAATCCAAGATCCTATGGGAAACTTCTCTGTACAGAGATTCATTTTGGACCAGCATCAAAGAAAAAACCCAAGAGCACATTTGACACAGTTCCCTTCATCGATTTCCTGGCCAATGACCATATATGTTTCAAAGGGGGAAAAGTGGGCTAGCTAGCTCTGCATCCCTCTGGGATTTTTCCTTATTACTCTCTCCCTAAGAGGAAGGCTGTAAATGGTCTATTCATTCAAGAAAGTGACCTTCCTGCTCCTCAACCAGAATCCCTTTGGATAAAAAGAAAATAAGATGGAAAATTTCACACATCCAGCCCCCCTCCACCTCTCCAGGTTCCTTTCCTCCCCAGCATGTCCTACCCTTGATTAAGCAGCATCATGGCTTACTTGTTAAGTTTCTCTTTTCACTCCCCCTCTTTGACTAGATAATTTGGGACGATGCAGCATTTTATTTTTAAAGCTTTGAGAGGAGGGAGCCATAGGCGAACATTGACTCATCACCTTGGATCCCTTCCAAATACAAAAAATCTATTGGCCCTCTCCTCCCTTGCCAGGGCTGGTTCCACAGCACCCCCAGCCACCCAGCTACCTCTCATCCCTTTTATAATTAGTTCATCTGGTGTGTGGGTAGCCCAACCACATAGCTTGATATTTTAAAAGATTTTTTAAAAATCCAACAATGTGTCTACACCAATATGGCATTGTCCTTTTGCAGTTTTACAGAGTATCAATTCCGGATATTATCATTCCCCAAACCTAATCCTGGGCCAGGCTTGGATCTGGGGGACATTCTTGATGGAACATCCCTGGTTTTGTTAACAGTGTTTTGTTTTATTTGCAGTCGGATATAGATAATGACCTGGTCGGGGACTCCTGTGACACCAATCAGGACAGGTATGGTACACCTCCCTGCTATAAGAATAGTTAAAATGAAAAATAAGGAAGAATAGATTAACTTTCCAAGCCTTCTCCAAGCTTTGAGATCCTTCCTGAAGGCAGGGAGCTGGCAATGAGACTGGACTCAGCCTACATATGTATGCCTCATAAGCAGCCCTAAAAATTCTGAGGCAAGCTCGGTTCCTGTCATGATGCACCATAGACCAGGTGAACAGAAGAAATTCTAGTGCAGAAATTTAGAGACGGTTCCTTTGCTCAGGGAAAATCTCAGCGTACCATAAACAGTGCAGAATGTGTCTGATTTGCTGTTTCATTAACCTCAGGATTTCATTAAATGGATTTGATTAGGAGGTACTTTTTTTGACTGGGGAAAGGAAGAAAAGGAAAGGGACAGGGTGGGGGAGAAAGAGAAAAACAAGGAGGAAGAGAGAAAAAGGAGGAGGAGGAAGAGGAGGTGGGGAGAGGGAGACAGAGATGAAAGGGAACAAAAAAGGAGGGAGGGAGAAAGAGAAGAGAGAAGAGACACAGATTCAGAGACAGAGATAGACAAGGAGATAAAAAGAGACAGAAAGAAAGAGAGACAAAGTCAGAGGGAAAGAGAGAGATACAGGGGAGGGGAGCAGAAAGAGAGGCAGAGAAAGAAAGATAAAGACAGAAATATTGCAGTCTCTTCCCTAGAGGAATTTAAAGTCATTTAACTAGTCCTAGCCTTTCTACCTCCTTGGGAAATCTTTTCAGAAGCCAATAAAGAAACAAGAAAGAAAATTCCCTTCATTCCCTGCCAGACCATAATAGCACTCTGCGTTTGTGTGTCATTCTTTATTCCCATCGAGTGTACCCAGTGAAGAAGGTCAATCAGTGAGAGAGACTCATAAATGGAGCCTCCCTGTCTCCATTTCTGGGACCACACAGGAGACTCAGGTTGATTAGGGTCAGGGTTGATGGCCAGAAAACCTTATATCAAGAACGATCATTTTTAGAACCGCTTGCACTTTAATTGTGGAAGGAATACACTTTGTCAAATATAAATACATAAAATAAATTACCGTCATTATCTACTGCAAAACTATCAAATCATGTATTTTCTGAATTCCTAAAGCATTTTTTTTTTTGCACTAGCCTCTCAGTATTGTGAATGTGACGCATCCAGTTAAACTCTAATTCCAACAAATCCCCAAACCTGGAAAAAATTAAATCCCTTATTTTTGCATAAAACCATTCAAAGATATAGAAGGACTGCCAATAGAAATAGCCTAACCTAATGATTTTTAAAAACAACTTCAGGACAGGAAATTCCATCTTTTAGGCTATATGTTTTTAGGCTTGTTTAGAATGGTTTTCTCTTCTCCAGATCAATGTATCTGCTCCTCACCCACTAAGTGGAGCTGGCAGCTTCATCTTGGTTTTAGTGGCTCCCTGCCTCTCTCTCCTCCCCCGCCTTTCCTCTACCACTGGAGGTTGGTTTAGAATCAAGGTAAAAAAGTAGGAACAAAATGGGCAGTAGCTGTCTCAGATCAGGCCCGGTTGGGGAAACTCCCTAGAATATAAGGTCAATTTTATGATTTCTTGAATAAAAGAGGAAGCTCAGACTTACCTTGATGTGGACCTGAAACCTGGGAATCAAGCCTTGGAAAGAAGAAAAAAAAATTTTATTAATAGTATTTTATTTTTCCAAATATCTGCAAACACAATTTTCAACATTTTTACAGAACCTTGTGTTGCAAATTTTTCTTCTTCTCTCTCCTTCCCCCTCTCCAAGATAACAAGCAATCTGATGAATGTTAAATATGTGCAATTAAGAAGAAATTCTTTAGCTCAGGGCTAACCCATATCTGCCTCTTCAGAATTAAAGTGATCTTGGAGGGCACAGGGTCATCATTCATCTTGCCATTTTTCTCCCCACAATATTCCTTTCTTAATTCCTATTGGACACATAGCTAATGTATATGTATCTATATATAATATATGTGTATATAATTTACTTGTATATGTTTGCATATATGCATATGTGTATTATATATGTATATAATATATATGTACATGTGTATATATATGTGCATGTATACAAAATATATCTATAAATATACATATATATATAAAACACTTTTAGGTTTGCAAACTGCTTTGATTATGTTATCTAATTTGATCCTCAAAATAATCCTGGAAGTGAGTGCTATTATTATCAACCCATTTTATAAATGAGAAAATTGAGGCAGATAGAGGTGAAATGACTTGCCCAGAATCACACAACTAGGGTTCAGATTTGAATCTGACTGGGGAAAGGAAGAAAAGGAAAGGGACAGGGTGGGGGAGAAAGAGAAAAACAAGGAGGAAGAGAGAAAAAGGAGGAGGAGGAAGAGGAGGTGGGGAGAGGGAGACAGAGATGAAAGGGTTTTCCTGACTTCAGTTCCAGCACTCTATCCATTATGCCAAAGATCTTATCTTTTCTCAATCTAGCAAAAAATCAAAGCTAGAATTGCAAAGCTGACTGCAGAAGCAGTGAGAGCTTTCTCCACTGTATAACACCGACTCCTAGCACATATAGTCTGATGGACCAATTTTACTGTGGACACTGAGGCTCATAGATGGCTTCCCAAGAAGTGACTTACCAAAATCACAACAGATAGTCAATAGCAGAGCTTCTTTCCCCAAGAATCTGATTCTGAATCCAGTGTTTTCTTGACTGTTCATACATTCAAAAGATGCTGCTAATAAAAGTCTGTTAACAAAAATAAGACACAAGTGGCTTTGAAGAGTCCAAAGGCACAGAGGGAATATATGTTTAAATTCTGCCATTTAAATATGTGTGTAACCTTCTACAAGTTCTTTAATCTCTCTGAGCCTGTTTCTTCATTGGTAAAATGAGATGTTTGGATTATATAGCCTCTCAGATCTCTCTCAGTTCTAAACTTATATTCCTAGGATCTTTTTTCTTTTTTTTTCCCTCTTTTTTATTTTTTATTATAGCTTTTTTATTTGCAAGATATATGCATGGGTAATTTTTCAGCATTGACAGCTGCAAAACCTTCTTGTCCAAATTTTCCCCTCCTTCCCCTCACCCCCCTCCCCCAGATGGCAAGTTGACCAATATATGTTAAATATGTTGAAGTATAAATTAAATACAATATATGTATACATGTCTAGGATCTTTTTTCAAGGCAAGAAGTAGAGGTTCCAAGAACAGTGATTATATCCTAGCAAAACAGAAGTTTTTGTCTTAATAGGTGAAAAAGGCAAATGCCAAAAATCTCTGATATCATTTTTTCAGTCCTGACAGTTGGCCCTCAACCCCTCCCTAAGACAACATTCTCAAGATAACATGTTCAAAGCAAGTCAGGAAGTTGAGGCACAAGTGGCCAAAAAGGTTTATTCTCTTCCCTCCTTCCCTGTCATCTCCCTGCAGTGACGGAGACGGACACCAGGACAGCACCGATAACTGCCCCACCGTCATTAACAGTTCCCAGCTGGACACAGATAAGGATGGGCTAGGGGATGAATGTGATGATGATGATGACAATGATGGAATCCCAGACCTCATCCCTCCAGGACCTGATAACTGCAGACTGGTCCCCAACCCAACCCAGGAAGATGTCAACCGTAAGACAATAGAACCCACAGCTACTATTATATAGGGAAATACTCAGACATAGAGGCACAGTCACACCTCAGAACACCAACGCTTTGTTTTTCAAAATGACATCTCATTGATACCTTCTGGCTTATATCAATATAATTTCTGAACATAAATCAATCCACAATATTCAGTGAGCCTTGGATTCTAACAAAGAAATAATATTTAAGCCAAACCAACCACATTTGATGGCATAAGCTTTCACCTGTAGTCCCTGCCCCAAGCTAGCGAAGGACAATGGGACATTTCCTCTTTTCTTCTCCAGAGCCAGGATTGGTAATTACAATAGACAGCATCCACTATAGCCTTAATGTCATTTATACTTTTGTGAACACTATACATATTGTTCTCCAAATTCTTACTTGTTATATCAGGTTCTTCCTGATCTTTATCCGTTTTCCCCCCATTTCTCATCTTTGTTGTCTCTTTTGGAACAAAGGTATTCCATTGTAGTCTAATTGTCTACTCAATAGTCACCTACTTCATAATTTTTTCTATTGTTCAAAGTAGCATGCTCACTCTGGTCATAGCTTTTTCATCTCAGATGTGCTGCTTTCATAACTAAATTTATTTCTCAGTATTGTTGTGACCTGCATTTGATTCTTATGAATTGAGCTACAAAGGTCAATAAAAAGAAGAAAGAAGAATCCAGAGTCCAGAGTATAGTGTGCAGAAAAAATAATTGAACAGAATATTGTGTGAAGCATCTACTAAGGGAAAAAACATTTGGGAATATCAAGGTTTTGATGGAGGGAGAAGAGGGTAGAAGTGAAAATGGGAGAGTGTTGACAGTAAAGTCCTTGAGGACATCGGAGATAACAGCCTCAGAAAGAGTTCTCAAAGAACGCTGCCATCTTCTCTGTTGAGAAGATCCGAAACCAAACTAAAGAGTGAATGGGGAGAGGAAATATGGCCCCAGGAAACTTTGAGATATACCAGCTAAGGCTGCAAGATGTAATACTTGCGTTTCCTCTTTCCCAGTTTGAGGAAAACCCTGAATAAAGAATGAGTCATGAGTGTTTAGCTGGATCTCCCCTGATCCCCAGCTCTGTTTCAAGAGCTAAAATAGCTAATTCCTCAGTGGGATGGTGGGACAGACACCCGCCACCTGGGACAGTTCCTGCTGAAGGACTTGTCCTTGGTCCGAACAGTTTTTTGGATGCCATACAATGAGATTAGAGCTTTAGGAAGGGCTTTCTGTTCTTTTAATCTAACAATCTTTATCCTTATCTGGGAAAGATGCATGGGTACTAGTGTCAGGAAACCTTTCTCCTTTTTTCCTGACACATCCAGGTGACGGTGTGGGGGACATCTGTGAAGCAGACTTCGACCAAGACCAGGTCATTGATCGAATTGATGTCTGCCCTGAGAATGCCGAGGTCACTCTGACAGATTTCAGAGCCTATCAGACTGTTGTCCTGGACCCTGAAGGTGACGCCCAGATTGATCCTAATTGGGTGGTTCTGAACCAGGTGAGTTTGTGCTTCATTTTATCGAGAGGATATGATGCACATAAGCCATACTTGTCTTTCTCCTTTAGAAGTATTTACTATTTTAACTTAAGTTGTTTCTGTGGTAGGAGGTGCCCCAGTCCTACTATTATGAATGTTACTGCAATTATGATTCTCCACCTCCTCCCCCAAAAAACAAACAATTTAAGATGTCAGGATCTTCCCAATGAACAAATAAGTAAGATGAAAGACAGAGGTTGAGTAGTATGCCCAGAGTCACACAATAGTTTGTCACCTGCAAATAGCTAGGTAGGTAGAGCACTGGACCAGGAAGATAGGAAATCAAATATTATTTCAGACACTTATTAGTGTCTGAATTAGTCTGAATAATCTGAAATTATTACTAGCAACTAATTTAACTTCTGTCTTCCTCAATTTGTTGTGGTGGTTGTTGTTCAGTCAGTTTCAGCCACGTCCAACTTTTTATAACTCCATTTAGGGTTTTCTAGCTCCTTTCCAAACTGTTTTATATTTCCTATCTCCCATCATGCCTTCACTTGGGCCACACTCACTCCCCCATGCCTAGAAAGGGCTCCCTTCTCACCTCTGTTATAGCAAGGTTCAACTCATTGTTCCAGCATACAGGATGCCCCTTGATATTTGTTAGGGCTCTTCCTTCTCCTCAATTTACCTTGTACTTTGTGTTGTAACCTGCCCCTCTCCAAGAACATACATACATACATACATGTAGGGAGCTGTTTGAAGGCTGGCATACTTTTGTTTTGTCTTTGCAGTGTCTCTCACATCTGTCCCATACTGGCTGAAACCTTGGCAAACACTTAATATTTCCTTGCCCCCACCCAATTCTCTAATTGAGCAATTACAGATTTATATGTGTATAAACATACATACATGTATATATGTGCACATACATCATACATATATGAGCATACATGTGTATGTGTGTTTAATTTTGTTCATTTTATTTTCATTCCCATCTGTACCATTGAAACAAGAAGTCTGGATCCCAAAAGATGCACATTGTGTTGTTTTTTAAATAAAAATTTATTTTTTCAATTAGCAAACATTTTTCCTAATTCTCCCCACCATGTGAAAAAAATTGAAAAACAAAATCCTTGAAATTAATATATATATTGCTTGACTGCAAAATAAATTCTCCATATTGACTATGTCCAAACTTTCTGCATATTAATCCATCATCCACCTCTTTGCAGGAGGTGGGCAGCGTTCTTTATCAGTAGTGCTGTGGAGTCCTTAATGTTTGCTGTATGAAACTTTTACATGCTATTAACCACTCTCTTTGAGCTAAAGCAGAGTCCTTAATGAGATTATTGAAATGATTTTATGGATGAGCTCAATGGCAGATAGCGTTTTAAATCTCAAGGGGCCGATCCAACAACCATGAACTCGTTCCACCAATTCTAGGATTGCTTTCAACGAGCTGAATCTTCCCTTGCAGGGCATGGAAATTGTGCAGACGATGAATAGCGACCCTGGCCTGGCAGTTGGTAAGTCTAGGGGGCAGTGGTCATCAGGTGCTCTAGTAAAGTCCCCTAATGAAATTTGATTAGACATTTGTATTTTCCCTCTTCCTCTCAAGCCTTTCCTAAAAACCAAGTTTCTTCTCTCTTCAGGGTACACAGCTTTCAATGGCGTTGACTTTGAAGGCACCTTCCATGTGAATACTCAAACAGATGACGATTATGCTGGCTTTATTTTTGGTTACCAAGATAGCTCCAGCTTCTACGTGGTCATGTGGAAGCAGACAGAACAGACCTATTGGCAAGCCACACCATTCCGGGCTGTAGCAGAGCCAGGCATTCAGCTCAAGGTATCAGTCCTCCACCTAACCCCCTCCGCAGGCTGGGAATCTGGACCTGGACCTCCTGTGCTCTCACCAGACACACACACTTAGCACATCCCCTTCTTTCCACAGTTATTTGTGTACATGTCTTTCCTCTCCTAGATTAGGAGTACCTTAAGTAAAAAACTGTACAGACAGTTCTGGCTTTTTATAAATTAGCATTGCAAATTTGACTTTGCATAAATAATTCTGAAAGAAATTCATATTCTGGGGGGGAAAATCTATGTTAACTTTACTGTTCAGTATTTTGTCTCTCTCAGCTCCTGCACTCATGGTCTCTTACCCTCCACACACACCCCCAAAAAAAATAATCCTTAAAAAAAAAAAAAAAAGTGAAAGCAGATGAACATGGATGTGGAAAGATCACCACCTCCACAAAGGAAATGGCTCTTGGCTTGAGACCTTCCCCCTGGAAAAAGGAAATCTTTGTCCCACTCCACTCAGGTCTGTCCTTAGTCCGACTGCAGCCCCACATGTCACCCATCTTCTCTGGGTTTATGTCCAGTCTCAGAGGTCTCCCCCAGCCTGTTCTTCTCCATTCTGGCCAGAACCCCAGATGGATGGTCTGGGGCCTCCCATGTGTCCTTCCATTGTGTACCAGTCTCCTTCTTCCCTGGGTAAATTCATATTGCAAAAATCATTTTAAATAGAGGACCAGTCCGTGTAAGGTAAAGCGAGAACTGTCTGAATTGTATTAGTCTTCGTATTGCTAGTTCTTATTAGTAAAATACTTTTGTATTGATTAAATTGAAGTGAACTGACTCATTTAGCACCAGTTCAAAAGATTTCCAGATCACCTGCCTCTCTATCCACTATATGACACAAATAGTATTGATGTAGCTTGAGTTGTGTTTTGTTGTTTTCTAAATAACAAAGTCGTTTGATTATAAACTTGACTTCTTAAGCTTAAATCCATCTCCTTACTCAGGACTCAAGTAAAAATGAAAAAGCATGCCATGGTCTTCTACCTTATAACTTTATTGTGTCTATAATCAGGCCGTCAAGTCAAAGACAGGGCCAGGGGAGCACCTCAGGAACTCCCTGTGGCACACTGGGGATACCAGTGACCAGGTGAGGCTGCTGTGGAAAGACTCCAGAAACGTCGGCTGGAAAGACAAGGTGTCCTACCGATGGTTCCTACAGCACCGGCCCCAGGTTGGCTACATCAGGTAGGAGGAAGAACCATAGAGAGCTTTGGGAGAGAGGGCTATCATTCCAGTGCCTGGCTTTCTCTTCCTCATCTTCAAATGCCTTCTGGTAGAATGTAAGCTCCTTGAGGGTAGAGACTATTGTGGGAAACATCTTTATATCCAGTATCTAACAAGTTCCTTGCACATAATAGGTGCTTAACAAATGTCTGAACAGTTGAAAGTTGAGATGCTCTTATGCACTTTCAGTATCTTCACTTCTCAGAGCCTGTCCATATCCAAATGGTCTGAATTGTGAGGTTGCATGAAGCTTCTAAGAAGCAATGGGAAGTTCTGCTAGTCTCTACTCAGACCCTGCACTCTTAATCTTACGCCATTATGGGCACAGGTTGAACTTCTGGGTTGATCCTAGCCTTGGGGTTTTGCTATGGGACTTGAGATTATACAAGATTATTCAAAAGGGCATGAGAAAATAGAAGACCCTAGATAATATCTATAGGATACCAGGTGGATTCCATCATCACTTTATAATCATACCACATAGATAAACACAAAACAAGACTTTATATCAAGAGGAGATGATGGAGGACCTTATTTTTTGAAATTTATCTGTCTTCCTGTTCCTACAATGTCCTGAACCTATAGCCAAACCACGGCAATTGGAAGCACAGTTCCCAGTGCTATAACTAGGGCAATGCTATAACTGGAGCTTTATCCCAGGGTATCTAATTTATAGGATACTGAATCCATTTCTCACCTTCAACAACATAAATACAATGATTTTAGCACCTAATTAACCAAAATAATTAAAGATGATGCTAGATGGCAGGCTGGGGTTAAGTGTGGACTGAAGGCCCACTTTGTACCACCTGCTTCAGTATAGTTAATGAATGCTTGTTGATTGACTGATTGATCAATCACCCAATGAAGTGATCAAAGCCATAACTAAGTCATTTTGGTAGGGAAACATTCATTAGGCACCTGCTATGTGTCAGGCACCTGATAGATGCAAGGGATACAAATACAAAAGTGAACCAATCCCTCCCTACCCTCAAGAAGCTTATGTTGTATTAAAGAAACACACAATGTATATAATAATAATAGTTAACATTGATGTAGTGCTTTAAAATCTTTAAAACATTTACATGTATTATTTCATGTGATCCTCACAATAATCCATCAAAATCATACATCCTCTGAGTGAGGATTCAAATTAATTAATTAATTTAAGGTCTTCCTGATTCCCCAGGAGCTCATCCATTATGTACCCTAGAAAATACAGGATATACATAAATTAAATACTCAGGGATGGGGTAGGGGAAGGTAGGGGGAAACCACTAATCATTCAGTAAGTCACGAATGACCTCTTGAAGGGTCTCTTGAATGACTTGTCCTGAAGGAGATGCCTTTTGACTTGAGTCTGGAAAGGAACTATGAAAGACTAGAAATCTGGAGGGAGACCATTGTAGGGATGAGAGATGCTAGCCTGCAGGTGGCAAGCCCCTTCCAAATTTGTTTCCATGATTCCCTGCCTATAACTGTTTTTGTGTCTACCAGTACCCCTTTGTTGGTCAGAGCTACTCTTACCCCTTCTGGGGTCCCCTGAAGGATCCTAATGACTCTATTCTCTGCAGGGTTCGTTTCTTTGAGGGCTCCGAGCTTGTGGCTGACTCAGGAGTAACTATTGACACTACCATGCGTGGAGGAAGACTGGGAGTCTTCTGCTTCTCTCAAGAGAACATCATCTGGTCCAATCTCAAATACCGCTGCAATGGTAAATGTATTACCAAATTATTTTTGTTGTTACTCCAAGTGACCCTTGACTTATTTTATACTGTACCTTCCTCCAACAAGCTCAAAATATTCCCTTAATGCAAATTCATAGTAACCTCACAACCCCATTGTAAGGGAAGCAAATCTTAAAATCACTTTTCACATTTTACTGATGAGGAAATTAAGACCCATGGAAATGAATGGATTTCATCTAAGATTTTAAGTTAGTTATGTCAATTGTTCTCAAACATATTTTAGTCAGGACCTTGTTAAATTCCTAATATTTTTAAGGACCACCTCCCCAAAGAACTTTTGTATATATGGATTAAATCTATTAATATTTACCATATTAGAAATCTTAGTATTATTAAGAAAATAATTTTAACCTCACAGACCCCCTGAAAGGATATCAGGAATCCCAAAGGCAGCTTTGAGAACCAGTGGGCCAGTAGACATCTTGATAAGACTTCTTTAGCCCAAGAATAAATGAAGAATTCAATCATATTTAGATTCGAGGATCTGGATCTTGGCTCTTAATCTCATGTGATTAATTTTCAGTCTCACCTTCTTCTTCCTCTTCCTATGTCAACTAAAACCTATCTAGTTATTCATAGGCTAATAACTAGATAGAGGAAGGGATCATAAAGCATCATTTCAACTGCCTCCTTTTAAAAATAAAAAGATTGAAACCCAGAGAGATGAAAGAAACCTGCCTGAGCAATTCATGATGTCCCTTAAAATAGCAATTAATTGCAAAGATGGCTTAGCTCCCTCTCCATATGCTCAATAGTGACCTCTACAGACTCCCTCAAGAGCTCTAGTGACAGAATTGTAGGAGCCCCAATAACCTTCCATTTATTTTCTTCCTGCAGATACCATCCCCGAGGACTTTCAAGAATTTCAGACTCAGAATTTTGATCGTATAGATAATTGAGTGAGAGGGAACAAACTACAATTTCTTTTTTTAAAGACTAAAGCACTATATTTTTAAACCTTACATATCTCAGTGCCTGCCACGGCTTTTTCTCACCGCTGCAAATATGTCAAGACTTTTCTTATGAATGTGACAATAAAAAGGAGATTAAGTCATCTCTAAACATCTTGTGACCCAGACATAATTTAGGAGCTGCTCAGCTATTTTATGGTGCTCTGACTAGTATTTTGGATTTTGAATTTAGGGATCTAAGTTCAAATCTCAGTGAGATCTCCTTTCATTGTGTTGAGTTGTTCGTGTCCATCTTTTCACAACCCCATTTGGGATTTTCTTGGCAAAGATACTAGCATTGTTTATTATTTTCTTCTTCAGTTCATTAGAAGAATGAGGAAACTAAGGCAAACAGTGAGTTGACTTGCCCAGGGTTATACAGCTAGTAAATGTCTGAGACCAGATTTGAACTCATGAAGATAAGCTTTCCTGATTCCAAGCCCAATGCACTGGGCCACTGAGATACCCCTATATATATGTGATTAATTTTCAGTCTCACCTTCTTCTTCCTCTTCCTTTGTCAACTAAAACCTACCTAGTTACTCGTAAGCTAGAGAGAAGGAAGGGATCACAGAGCATCATTTCAACTGCCTCATTTTAAGAATAAAAGACTGAAACCCAGAGAGGGAAATTAAATAGTAAGCAAGACAAGATGCCATAAGGATGAGGTTGCCATTGCTCTCTGTAGGAGATTACTCTGGAATACTTCTGAGGCTGAAAGAAACATTAAAATGAGTGTTAATGAATTAACTTGGCACTTCCACCAAGATATTTGGAGAACAAAGTAAGGGAAAAGGCTGGTGCCTTTTGGATGGAAACAGTCCATAACATGAAGGTAAGAGAAAAATCTGAGTAGATTGAAGAAAAATGTATTCCATGATCCAGGAGATTCTGGGCTTACATGGAACTGAGTTTCATTTTGTAGTTCATTAATAACCTTTCCTGGATTTCTCCAGGGAAATCTCTAAGGCAAAGTATATGACGGATGCTTATGTCCAGGATTTCCCCAAAATTGAATAGCAATATCCCTGATTCCCATACAGACCTAAATAGGTAATAGAGATGTACAACATGAGTAATAGGGATGGGGCATCTTTTTATTTCCTCTACCATAGAGCTTTATAAGACTTAAAAGATGCATAGGTATCTATGAACATATACATAAATATAAAACTTTCAAATAGCCCACTGCATTTATTTCACAATCTTGAAAAGGGAAGATATTTTGTGGTACTGCTGTACAGTTATTTTCCATTCACTTTGGACCTGCACTGTCAGAACAATTCACAGTCATTATCCTGGAGGATTAGCAAGGTTCAGATCTCCTGGTCCCTCACTTCTTGACTTTAGTCCTCCCCTCTGCAGGACACTTCTAGGAATAGTCTTCTCCGAGAAACTCTCTACAAAACCTCCCTCTGGGCAGCTGATGTCTGATGGTCAAAATCAAGAATTCAAGTCAGAATTACTCGTAAGGCAGAACCCAAGCCTGTAAATGTTTATTTCTCAGGATCACTTTGCTTAGAAAAGGAAATAGAAAGGCAAAAGAAGACAATTAGGGTCTCAAAGTCCAACAAACTTTAACCTTGGGCAAACATATATCTCTCACTGCCATGTGCTTCTGCTGGAAGTTGCTGTTGATGGTGAGTGAAGGGGAGGAGAGGAAAAATCTCCTTCCTTTCCCTTTGCCATATATTCCAATCTAAAAATCCACAAGGGAGAGAAAATGGAAGGGAAAAAGTCCTTAAGTGCTTGAAAACTTTTCCATAGTTCATTCTTATTAAAAAGGAGGAAGGTTCTTTCTATAAAAGTCTACATCCAGAGAAGGCCTAAAACAACCCTATGTACCAGGCATCCATTAGAATTTCCCAAAATTTGGGGCAGCCAGGTGGCGCAGTGGATAGAGCACCAGCCCTGAAGTCAGGAGGACCCGAGTTCAAATGTGACCTCAGACACTTAACACTTCCTAACTGTGTGACCCTGGGCAAGTCACTTAACCCCAATTGCCAAAGGGGAAAAAAAAGAAAGAAAAAGTTCCCAAAATTCTCCAAGAAAGAGTAGGGTAACTGTCTAGGTGACTGCGAGGGACCAGGGCATATATGCCTAGATCAATGGAAAGTATTCCCAAATGAAAGATATATGCCATCTCATCAAGTGGATTGAGGGTGACTTATCAAGGGTCTCCCAATGAACTCTGCTACAAAAGAGAATAATTGAGGCTACAAGAGACAGAGTGAACTCACAAAGGCACAGACTCATATGTAGTGTTGTTTGGGCCTGGCAGTCACAGGTGTCCATCATTCACGCACGCTCCCTTACCAGAAATTTAAAGTATTGTGGATAATGAAAGTAAGACTTACCTATAAAAATGTTACCCACAGAGCTTATACCTGATTTCATAGGATCCTACATTTGTTGTGGGCATAGACCCGAGATCATCTGGTCTTATTTACAAGTCAGGAAAGTAAGATCAAAATAACTTACCAAAGGAAGCTGGCAGAGTCATGATTGAAACCCTGCCTTCTTCTGGGGACTGTGGAAGAAAAATTGGCCCAAGCCTGGCTCAGATGAGGTGGGTTTTAGATTCTTCCCATGTTTCTACCTTGCAATGAAGAGTCCAAGTTCATGGTCACTGGAGGGATGGGTGGGTCAGATGAGTACCCATGGAGGGTGCCCAGGTGCCAAGATGAATGCCAATAGTGAGTAGTTAGAAATGTTGGATAACATTCTTTCTGCCCTGAAATGGGCAGTCCAAAAAGTTTTGTATAGAGGAATTGAGAGAGAAAGAATGGCCAAGAATTTATAATTCAGGCTTCTGCCTCTAGTTGGAAAAATTCAAAAACAGAGAAAAGAAAAGGAGTTACTACATTTTCCTTCTAGCCAAATCTCTGAAAGCACAATAAAGGAGGAGAAGGGAATATTAGAACTAGCCTTCAACACAAATCCAGCCTTCAAAACAAGAAAAATCCACAGGAAGATGATTTAGAATTAGAAAAGTACCACTAAAAGTTATAAGGGCCTACCAACTGACAAGAAAAAAGTAGACAAGCAATTATTTAGTGGACTAAGGAGGAAGGTAGTCCAATCAGGGTTTCCCTGGGGCAGGAAGAAAGAACAAGGTACACCTCTCCTCTCTACAAGAAAAGAGTTGGATGGTCCTTAGATGGAGAATAATCAGACTAGAGTGGGAGAGGGAATCCCAGAAGCTTCATTATTCAGCACAGAGTTGATTCCATTGGGATGCTCTACAAAGACTTCTGAGAGGAAGTAAGTTAGAACTGAGTTAAAAAGCATTTGATTGCACTGGCATTTCTACCGAGGAGAGCCAGATCCTAGGGAAGGACCAAAATGTCCTATACTTGACAAAAACAAAAGAGCAAATGACTGAAAGATTGCAGGGGAGAGACTAAGGCACCCAAAGCATTCTTGACAGTTGAGTTTGTTATTATTGCAATAAATGGTCCATGAGTGTCTGAAGAGTTGGTATTGTTCCAGAGGCCACCACACACCAAAATTGGAGCAGTAAATGATCATGAAAACTATAGTCAGAGCTTAGCTGGAGTTGCCTGTTTGAATCCTAGAGGGTAATCTTATTTCTCCTTTCCTCTTATTTGGAGATAGGTACCGAACAGTGGAGTTGGGCCAAATCTTGCCAAATGGTGGTAGGTTTGGCAGGTCTCTCTGCCTACAAAGAAATTATATGCTGCCTTTTATGTTTCAGTTATATTTACTTAAATTCTGGAGGGTCAGGCATTTAATCAGACCTAGTGGGACTTGTACAGATCCAGATACTACAATAGTACAGATCCACTCCCTTCCCTTGAGAACACTTTGTAATCTGTGTAAGAGCTAAATATGTACTAGTATAGATAGAATTCATCAGCACCTTCACTGAGAGAGAGTTCCCTCTTCTGAGAGTCCCTCCATCAATGAAACCATAGACGCAGTCCTGAGCTATTCCTGTCCTATATAATGACCCCATTCTCTACAAAACCCTTCACCTGATCCTGATTCTCCCTTTCATGATTACATATGATGACTGATGGAGGAAATTTTCTCCTGCAGAACCACAAAACTGCTAGAGAAGAGAAAGCAATAGGTCTGTGATGTAATGAAAGTCACTTCCAACCAATCCATAATATGACCTAGTGCCCTTCTAGTTTACTATGGAGATAAAAGAAAAATAGCGTCTAGGCAATTTACTCCTTGTGTGTATAGGTAAGATATACATTAGTGAAGGGATTTGGGAACAAAACCGCAAATACAAAAAGGCTAAATTATTTGATACAAACAAAGACAAGATTTCCCCTTTCCATGGTCACTAAGCTGCTGGTTGCCAGGCAAAAGACTGGCTTCATGTACGCTGTTAAACCAAAAACTCTCCACAGCCCACAAAACTAGGGGAAGGGAGGGGCTACTTCCCAATTTTTATAACCTGGACTTTAGAGATGTTTGGCAAGGGAAAACATTTTCTGATCTCTGAGCCTTAGAAGTGTAACAGAGGCAGTTTGCCTTTTTGCAGTGTGAAAATGTGCCCAAATGGTTTCTATTGTCCTTTGGGTTTCTATGGAGGGAGGAGACTGACATCAGACACAAGAACTGCTTGCAGATTTTGAATTGGAAACCAATAGAAAATCAGAGGGACACAATAGCTACAGGAGCATTGTCTATCTATAATAAAGTTGGGACACATCAGTATAAGTCTCCAGGGCATTTTGGTAGCACTGACCTCATGGATAGCCATCAGAGGCACAAACAGGACTTTTTGGGACAAGGAAATCCTATTAACTGTTTGTTCATGTACCTCCAATAAGCAGAATCACCGAAGATTCCCATAGCACTCTCTAATCTTGCTACAAAAAAATTTAGTCGGGAGTTTCTGTACAGCTCTACTTTTACTGAAAGAGGGAGAGTCATTGCAAGATGCTAGCTTCTGGACTGAGTTTGTTTTGGAGTTATGAACCAGACCTTATCTGGAAAAGCGGAAAAGCTGCAGCTATGCCAGTAGATGTCAACTCAAATGGGATCTTTCCTGCCTAAGGGGTCAGAATGAACAGAATTTGCAATCTATCATGTTATATTCAATTGATTCTTCTACTTTTCATTATGCATATGTATAATACAATTAAGCTGCTAAATAAAATAATCATTCTTTGCACAGAGGTTTGAGATTGACATTTTAAGGCATGCCCTGAACTTGTACTTTTGAGTTGCCAATTTTTCAGAAAAACTGGACCCAGAATATGCAAGAGACCCTGAATGTGTCAAGGATGAAGTCCCTCCGATGACATAATTTGTTATTTGCCCCCCAAGCTGGATTCTGTTCTTGGGAGGCAAGACAGTCTGTTCCAGATTGGGAAAATGCTTGTGTAGCTGAGGTCCTTTGTAGAAAAGCAAATCCTCCTATCTTGACAGTCTAGCAGTTCCTAAGAGGAAAATAAATTAGCTTTTATATAATAAGAGTGATTTTGTCCTTTCTCTCACCATTACTGCTCTTGTCCCCTCCCACGCCACATCCCTTTGTATTTTCTCCTCCTCCCCCCTTTATCATACTATCATAAATACGCAAACTTCTGTAAGCATTGCGAATTCTTTGGGTTCCACCTGCATGTTCATTTTTCTTGCAATAAACTTGGTTTCCGTACTAGTTCTGTGACACTGTGATTGCCTGTTGACACACAGCATATTGTAAAGGAAGGAAGGGTGCAGGATTGGAAGATTGGAATGGGATCCAGGAGCTGAACAAATCCTGTTCCTAGAAATACACAAAATAAGAGCTTGGAAAAAGGTGGTGCAATTGAGTGATAGTATATCAAGGTCCTGACTGCTGATACAAGAGCTAGATACAGAATTTTCCACTTATTCAAGTAACTTTTTTTTTCCCCTGAGGCAATTGGGGTTAAGTGACTTGCCCAGGGTCACACAGCTAGGAAGTGTTAAGTGTCTGAGGCAAATTTGAACTCAGGTCCTCCTGACTCCAGGGCTAGTGCTCTATCCACAGCGCCCCCTAGCTGCCCTCAAGCAACTATTTTCAAAAGATATAATTGGGAAGAAGGTGTGATGGTTCTAATATCATAACATCAAAAAGGAAAATGACTGATGCCTTTGTAGGAAGACAGAGGGCAATGAGCAAAGACTATGTTTGGCTCCAGAGGGAAAGGTAATAGAAGTCCTGAGGATGAGGACATTAAGAAAAGCCTATATGTTTCTATTTCTATTTCTATTTCTAATGGTAGCTATCTCTAGTGGGAGCAGGGGGAGAGAGGCTAAGGAAAGGAGATAAGAAAAAAAAAGAAATTTACAGGATAATTTTCTTGAAATGAATAGGAGGTTGTGCATAGTAGATTTATAGTTTCATATGCAATCATCTTTTTTATTTCATGTTATGAAAATACTTGTTTTATTCCATAAATTAAAAATAAAATTCTTTTTAAAACCATCACCCAGAGAGAGAACTGTGGAGACTGAGTGTGGATCACAACATAGAAGTTTCACTTTTTTTGTTTTTTGCTTGTATTTTATTTTCTTTCTCATTTTTCCCTGATTTTTCTTGTGCAGAATGATAATTGTGGAAATATGTATAAAAGAACTGCACATGTTTTATATATATTTGTCACCTAGGAGAGGGGAGGAAAGAAGGGAGAAAAAAAATTGGAACACAAGGTTTTACAAGAGTAAATATTGAAAATTATCTATGCATATGTTTTGAAAATAAAAAACTTTAACTAAAAAATAAAAAATAAAATGAGTGGCCCATAAAAAAATGAACAAAAAAGACCATCACAAGGTATTGAGCTCAGAGAAAAGGTGAAGCAGAGTCCTCAGGAAGAGATGACATCTCCCTAACCCAAAATCAAATTGCATTTCATTTGAAATTATCTAATTAAATATACCTCTTTTCAGCAAGCTTTTGGGAATGGGAGATCAGCTATTGTAAGCCAGGCCTGATCTAGGCTAATCTAGTGGTTTAGGTTTAAAATGAGAAGGAAATGTGATCCTTATTAGATATTTTAAGTGAACAAAGAATAGTTTACTTAACTATAAGAAAAGGACATTCAGAAAAGATACATCACAAATGCACAGTTAGACCTAGATTCCTTGCCTATCTCCATGTTAACCAGTAGCTCCTGACTTTCTGCACTTAGTTCACCAAGAAGTTATGTCATTGATTTGAGTTTCAACTTCCTGAGCCAAGTACAGATTCAATACCCACAAAGGAAAAACCTATCTTGTTACATGGGGTAAGACCTTAGCATATTGCTGTTACTACCAGTCAAACATGGTCATTGCTATTTTTGTGACCCCTTTTCTACCTCCCATGTGACATTATATTACCTGTGTTTAGTTTCTGATTATCAAAGCATGGCTTATCCTGTTATTATTGGCTTGATAGCTTTTATAAACAAAAATCGGGTTCTAAGTACAGACTAGAACTCCCTGATACCTTGTGGCTGTCCTTTCCAAAATTCCTCTGAGACTAAGGATGCTTTGAATAACTATTTTCTGGTAAATTAATAAAGTTTCTTTCCTAGAGGACCCAGAAACTGGTTCAAATGATTTTCCATGTTTCCGCTAGATGGCAACAGTCCCCCATAATTTCTATTGTTCATTATACAGTGAGATTAAAAAATGTTCAAATATGCAATGAATGTTTTTGTGTGTGTGCAAAGTGACATGCTATCTTCCAAAGGAAATGCAAAGGCACCATCATGGAATTCTTCATTTGTCATTAAAGTAGAAATAAATTAATAATTTCTTTTCATATTTTAGGTATGTTTATTTATTTATTTATTTTTAATAAATTCATTTTTCCAAATTATCGCCCCCTCCCTCCACTCCCTCCCCCTGATGGCAGGTAATCCCATACATTTTACATGTGTTACAATATAACCTAGATACAATATATGTGTGTAAATACCTTTTTCTTGTTGCACATTAATTATTAGCTTCCGAAGGTATAAGTAACCTGGGTAGATAGACAGTAGTGCTAACAATTTACATTCACTTCCCAGTGTTCCTTCTCTGGGTGTAGCTACCTCTGTCCATCATTGATCACCTGGAAGTGAGTTGGCTCTTCTTTATGTTGAAGATTTCCACTTCCATCAGAATACATCCTCATACAGTATTGTTGTTGAAGTGTACAGTGATCTTCTGGTTCTGCTCATTTCACTCAGCATCAGTTGATTTAAGTCTCTCCAAGCCTCTCTGTATTCTTCCTGCTGGTCATTTCTTACAGAGCAATAATATTCCATAACCTTCATATACCACAAATAAATTAATAATTTAATAAATAATTAAATAGAAAGAGGTAGTGATACAGCTAATAAGAGTGTCAGGCCTGAAATAAGGAGGACTCGTCTTCCTGAGTTCAAATTTGGCCTCAGACACTTACTAGCTGGGTGATGCTGAACAAGTCACTTCATCTGTCTGCCTCAGTTTCTCAATGTGTACAATGACCTGGAGAAAGAAATGGCCAATCATTCCAGTATTCTTGCCAAGAACAATCCCAAATGGCATCATGAAAGGTTGAACACAACTGAAAAAATTAATTCAATCAACAATTAGGAGGCACTACCATTTTAAAGCAGAGTTACAGACAAAAAGTTCCTGTTCTACTAGGGATACAATGGATATGCAGACAGGTACAATACAAGGTATGGAATAAAAGGGTCAAAGAACAGATCAACAAAGAGTAATAGGAATATCAGAAGAGAGAAAAAAATACTAGCTACTGGAGGAATCAGAGAAAACTTCATGAAGGAGAACACAACT
Organism: Sminthopsis crassicaudata; assembly: GCF_048593235.1. NCBI lineage: Eukaryota > Metazoa > Chordata > Mammalia > Dasyuromorphia > Dasyuridae > Sminthopsis > Sminthopsis crassicaudata. The sequence continues at coordinate 586,259,609 of NC_133617.1, forward strand.
GAGCCTTTGGGAAAGTAAAGGAGGCCTGGATTCCAGGCGTATGTGAGCCAATATACTAAAACAAGAGAAGGCATTTCAAGTTGGGGAACAATCAGTAGCTCAATTTGGCTGTAACTGAAGAGTCTTTTGAAAATACTGGAAAAGTAGGTTGAAGACAGATTGTAGAGAGTTTTGAATGGCAAGATTAATTTGTATTTTCATTCTAGAAGGAATCTGGAAGGACTGACGAGTTTTGAGGGGAGGAACGGTATGAAAAGTGCCTCAAGGAAGATGTGTTGGCAATTGTGTGAAGTAGAGAGTGGGAAAGAGAAAGGCCAGTGTCAGGGAAACCAAGCAAAAAACTTTTACAGTTGTCTAAGTGAGAGATAATGAGAATGTAAAATAGGATAATTATTAACCCTGTTACGGAAAAGAGAGGAGTAGAAAAAATGGAGTAGAGATTGAATCAATAGTACTTGACAATTAATTGCATATAGGACAGAAAAAGAGGAAAGGGGAGAAAATCAAGGATGCCTTTGTGATTATAAAATATGGTGATTAATAGGATGATGTCATCCTCCTCAGAGAACAAGTCTGAAGGTGACACAGATTAAAGAAGAAAGATGACTTCTTATATATTGAACATGTTTCATAGGCCAATTGGATTATATAAGGAAGATGTACAGAAGGCAGGTCTTCTGACAGATATGAAAGTGGAGTTCAGGATACTGACTTGGGCTGTCTACACTGAGAGATGTGGGATTGATCCACATAAAAATGACTGGTGATGTCAGATTGGCTAGAATGATAGGGAAAGATAATGCAGAATGTTGGAGGGGATGTGGGAAAACTGGAACACTGATACATTGTTGGTGGAGTTGTGAAAGAATCCAGCCATTCTGGAGAGCAATTTGGAACTATGCCCAACAAGTTATCAAACTGTGCATACCCTTTGATCCAGGAGTATATCCCAAGGAAATACTAAAGAAGGGAAAGGGACCTGTATGTGCCAAAATGTTTGTAGCTAGAAACTGGAAGTTGAATGGATGCCCATCAATTGGAGAATGGTTGGGTAAATTGTG